>NW_027464602.1:5817500-5825000 GCF_043290135.1 Rhipicephalus microplus
ATCACAATATTTGCATAACCTCACAGTTTTTCACCAACTTATTGCAGTACAGAACGCTGTATCTCGCTAAATGACATCGTTCTTTAAGGTTTCACGATGCTTGCATGCGCTTTAACGAGAATATCACAATATAGCAGTTTCGCACTTGTAACGGTACAACACGCAATATCTGGCTTGTTCATGCCGTTTTGTGTGCTTTCACAACATTTCACCTATTACAGTTTCGTACATGCAATAAAACAACACTATCTCGTTAGATGACGTCCTTTTTGGTGGTTTCACGACGCTACCTAGCTTAAACTAACATAACTCAACCTAGTATAACCTTCGCACTTCTATCGTTAGAAAACGTTTTACTCGCTACTTTACAATGCTCTCTACAACACTACGACAGTTTCATGTGCTTTCACAATAGATATCGCAGTTCCCGACTTGTAATAGTGAAAAACACTGCATCTCACTTAGTGACATTGTTTAATGCGGTTTTATGACGGTTCATATCTTAACCTAACCTAACGTTCGCACTTGTACCTAAAAACGCTCTATTACACTGTTTCGTTCACATTTAAGATATTTGCATGACCTCACAGTTTTGCACCAACTTATTACAGTACAGAACGCTGTATCTCGCTAAATGACATCGTTCTTTAAGGTTTCACGATGCTTGCATGCGCTTTAACGAGAATATCACAACATAGCAGTTTCGCACTTGTAACGGTACAACACGCAGTATTTGGCTTGTTCATGCCGTTTTGTGTGCTTTCACAACATTTCACCTATCGCAGTTTCGTCTCTCGCAATAAAACAACACTATCTCGTTAGATGACGTTGTTCTTGGTGGTTTCACGACGCTACCTGGCTTAAACTAACATAACTCAACCTAACTAAACCTTCGCGCTTCTATCGTTAGAAAACATTTTACTCGCTACTTTACATTGCTTTCTACAACATTACGACGGTTTCAAGCGCTTTCACATTAGATATCGCAGTTCCCGACTTGTAATGGTAAAAAACACTGCATCTCACTAAGTGACATTGTTTAATGCGGTTCTACGACGGTTCATATCTTAACCTAACCTAACCTAACCTAACCTAACCCAACCCAACCCAACCCAACCTAACCTAACTTAACCTAACCTAACCTAACCCAACCCAACCCAACCTAACCTAACCTAAACTAACCTAACCTAACCTAACCTAACGTCCCCTAACCTAACTTAACCTATAACCCAATCCAACCCAACCCAACCTAACCTAACCTAACCTAACCAAACCTAACCTAGCCTAACCTAACCTAACGTAATCTAACCTAACCTAACCTAACCTAACGTAACCTAACCTAACCTAACCCAACCTAACCCAACCCAACCCAACCACACCCAACCAAACCTAACCTAACCTAACCTAACCTAACGTAACGTAACCTAACCTATCCTAACCTAACCTACTGTAACCTAACCTTACCTAACCTAACGTAACCTAACCTAACCTAACCCAACCTAACCTAACCTAACCTAATCTAACCTAACCTAACCTAACCAAACCTAACCTAACCTAACCTAACCTAACCTAACGTAACCTAACCTAACCTAACCTAACGACGGTTGCAAGCGCTTTCACATTAGATATCGCAGTTTCCGACTTGTAATGGTGAAAAACACTGCATCTCACTAAGTGACATTGTTTAATGCGGTTTTACGACGGTTCATATCTTAACCTAACCAAACATTCGCACTTGTATCTAAAAACGCTCTATTACACTGTTTCGTTCACAATTACGATACTTCGATAACCTCACAGTTTTTCACCAACTTATTTCAGTACAGAACTCTGTATCTCGCTAAATGACATCGTTCTTTAAGGTTTCACGATGCTTGCATGCGCTTTCACGAGAATATCACAACATAGCAGTTTCGCACTTGTAACGGTACAACACGCAGTATCTGGCTTGTTGATGCCGTTTTGTGTGCTTTCATAACATTTCACCTATTGCAGTTTCGTACTCGCAATAAAACAACACTATTTCGTTAGATGACGTCCTTTTTGGTGGTTTCACGACGCTACCTAGCTTAAACTAACATAACAACCTAATATAACCTTCGCACTTCTATCATTAGAAAACGTTTTACTCGCTACTTTACAATGCTCTCTACAACATTACGACAGTTTCATGCGCTTTCACAATAGATATCGCAGTTCCCGACTTGTAATAGTGAAAAACACTGCATCTCACTTAGTGACATTGTTTAATGCGGTTTTACGACGGTTCATATCTTAACCTAACCTCACGTTCGCACTTGTGTCTAAAAACGCTCTATTACACTGTTTCGTTAACAATTACGATATTTACATGACCTCACAGTTTTTCACCAACTTATTACAGTACAGAACGCTGTCTCTCGCTAAATGACATCGTTCTTTAAGGTTTCACGATAATTGCATGCGCTTTAACGAGAATATCACAACATACCAGTTTCGCACTTGTAACGGTACAACACGCAGTATCTCGCTAGTTTATGCCATTTTGTGTGCTTTCACAACATTTCACCTATGGCAGTTTCGTACTCGCAATAAAACAACACTATCTCTTTAGATGACGTCCTTTTTGGTGGTTTCACGACGCTACCTAGCTTAAACTAACATAACAACCTAATATAACCTTCGCACTTCTATCGTTAGAAAACGTTTTACTCGCTACTTTACAATGCTCTCTACAACATTACGACGGTTTCATGCGCTTTCACAATAGATTCCGCAGTTCCCGACTTGTAATGGTGAAAAACACTGCATCTCACTTAGTGACATTGTTTAATGCGGTTTTACGACGGTTCATATCTTAACCTAACCTAACGTTCACACTTGTATCTAAAAACGCTCTATTTAACTGTTTCGTTCAAAATTACGATATTTACATGACCTCACAGTTTTTCACCAACTTATTACAGTACAGAACGCTGTATCTCGCTAATTGACATCGTTCTTTAAAGTTTCGCGATACTTGCATGCGCTTTAACGAGAATATCACAATAAAGCAGTTTCGCACTTGTAAAGGGACAAGACGCAGTATCTGGCTAGTTCATGCCATTTTGTGTGCTTTCACATCATTTCACCTACCGAAGTTTCGTACACGCAATAAAACAACACTATCTCGTTAGATGTCATCGTTTTTGGTGGTTTCACGATGCTACCTACCTCAAACTAACCTAACCTAACGTAACCTTCGCACTTCTGTCGTTAGAAAACGTTTTACTCACTACTTTACAATGTTTTCTACAAGATTACGACGGTTTCATGCGCTTTCACAAAAGATATCGCAGTTCCCGACTTGTAATGGTGAAAAACACTGCATCTCACTTATTGACATTGTTTAATGCGGTTTTACGAAGGCTCATATCTTAACCTACCCTAACGTTCGCACTTGTATCGAAAAACGCTCTATTACACTGTTTCTTTCACATTTAAGATATTTGCATGACCTCACAGTTTTTCACCAACTTATTACAGTACAGAACGCTGTATCTCGCTAAATGACATCGTTCTTTAAGGTTTCATGATGCTTGCATGCGCTTTAACGAGAATATCACAACATAGCAGTTTCGCACTTGTAACGGTACAACACGCAGTATTTGGCTTGTTCATGCCGTTTTGTGTGCTTTCACAACATTTCACCTATCGCAGTTTCGTACTCGCAATAAAACAACACTATCTCGTTAGATGACGTCCTTTTTGGTGGTTTCACGACGCTACCTAGCTTAAACTAACATAACAACCTAACATAACCTTCGCACTTCTATCGTTAGAAAACGTTTTACTCGCTACTTTACATTGCTTTCTACAACATCAAGACGGTTTCAAGCGCTTTCACATTAGATATCGCAGTTCCCGACTTGTAATGGTGAAAAACACTGCATCTCACTAAGTGACATTGCTTAATGCGGTTTTACGACGGTTCATATCTTAACCTAACCTAACCTAACCTAACCTAACCTAACCCAACATAACCCAATCCAACCCAACCCAACCTAACCTAACCTAACCTAACCAAACCTAACCTAACCTAACCTAACCTAACGTAAACTAACATAACCTAACCTAACCTAACGTAACCTAACCTAACCTAACCCAACCTAACCCAACCCAACCCAACCCAACCCAACCTAACCTAACCAGCCTTACCTAACCTAACCTAACCTAACCTAACCTAACCTAACGTAACATAACCTAACCTAACCTAACCTAACCTACTGTAACCTAACCTTACCTAACCTAACGTAACCTAACCTAACCTAACCCAACCAAACCTAACCTAACCTAACCTAACCTAACCTAACCTAACGTAACCTAACCTAACCTAACCTAACCTAACCTAACGACGGTTGCAAGCGCTTTCACATTACATATCGCAGTTCCCGACTTGTAATGGTGAAAAACACTGCATCTCACTAAGTGACATTGTTTAATGCGGTTTTACGACGGTTCATATCTTAACCTAACTTAACATTCGCACTTGTATCTAAAAACGCTCTATTACACTGTTTCGTTCACAATTACGATATTTAGATAACCTCACAGTTTTTCACCAACTTATTACAGTACAGAACGCTGTATCTCGCTAAATGACATCGTTCTTTAAAGTTTTACGATACTTGCATGCGCTTTAACGAGAATATCACAATAAAGCAGTTTCGCACTTGTAACGGAACAAGACGCAGTATCTGGCTAGTTCATGCCATTTTGTGTGCTGTCACAACATTTCACCTACCGCAGTTTCGTACTCGCAATAAAACAACACTATCTCGTTAGATGACATCGTTTTTGGTGGTTTCACGATGCTACCTAGCTCAAACTAACCTAACTTAACCTAACCTTCGCACTTCTTTCATTTCATTTCATTTTATTTTATTCGGACATTTCCGCAGAAATGCCCACGAAGGGGGCAAAAGGAGAGTGTGTCTCCTGACTTGGCCCCTCTTCGTGAGGCACCTCGGGCAGGTAGAGCAGGACAGTACAAAACACCATAACATATTTTGAAATACAATACAAGTTGAAAAACAATGAATACTATAAATATTACATACATTACATATTTCCTTTACATACACTGTAGACTTGTGTTCTGTTTATTACATTGTAAATTCGCTTCTTAAATTGTGTTATGTTTTTAGCCTCCTTAGCGTATTCAATTATTTCAGGAATCCTGTTGCACAGTAGAATGATTTGGTTATTAATTGACTGTACACCATAGTTAGTCCATCGTTAGAAAACGTTTTACTCGCTACTTCACATTGCTTTCTACAACATTACGGCGGTTTCAAGCGCTTTCATATTAGATATCGCAGTTCCCGACTTGTAATGGTGAAAAACACTGCATCTCACTAAGTGACATTGTTTAATGCGGTTTTACGACGGTTCATATCTTAACCTAACCTAACCTAACCTAACCCAATCCAACCCAACCTAACCTAACCTAAACTAACCTAACCCAACCTAACCTAACCTAACCTAACCTAACCTAACCAAACCCAACCTAACATAACCTAACCTAACCTTACCTAACCTAACCTAACCTAACGTAACCTAACCTAACCTAACCTGACGTAACCTAACCTAACCTAACCTAACCCAACATAACTCAACCCAACCCAACCCAACCTAACCTAACCTAACCAAACCTAACCTAACCTAACCTAACCTTACCTTAGCTACTGTAACCTAACCTTACCTAACCTTACCTAACCTAACGTAACCTAACCTAACCTAACCCAACCTAACCTAACCTAACCTAATCTAACCTAACCTAACCTAACCAAACCAAACCTAACCTAACCTAACCTAACCTAACCTAACGTAACCTGACCTAACCTAACCTAACCTAACGACGGTTGCAAGCGCTTTCACATTATATATCGCAGTTCCCGAATGTAATGGTGAAAAACACTGCATCTCACTGAGTGACATTGTTTAATGCGGTTTTACGACGGTTCATATCTTAACCTAACCTAACCTAACCTGACCCAACCCAACCCAACCTAACCTAACCTAATCTAACCTAACCTAACCTAACCAAACCTAACCTAACCTAACCTAACCTAACCTAACCTAACCTAACGTAACCTAACCTAAGCTAACCTAACCTAACGACGGTTGCAAGCGCTTTCACATTAGATATCGCAGTTCCCGACTTGTAATGGTGAAAAACACTGCATCTCACTAAGTGACATTGTTTAATGAGGTTTTACGACGGTTCATATCTTAACCTAACCTAACGTTCGCACTTGTATCTAAAAACGCTCTATTACACTGTTTCGTTAACAATTACGATATTTACATGACCTCACAGTTTTTCACCAACTTATTGCAGTACAGAACACTGTATCTCGCTAAATGACATCGTTCTTTAAGGTTTCACGATGCTTGCATGCGCTTTAACGAGAATATCACAACATAGCAGTTTCGCACTTGTAACGGTACAACACGCAGTATCTGGCTTGTTCATGCCGTTTTGTGTGCTTTCACAACATTTCACCTATTGCTGTTTCGTACTCGCAATAAAACAACACTATCTCGTTAGATGACGTCCTTTTTGGTGGTTTCACGACGCTACCTAGCCTAAACTAACATAACAACCTAATATAACCTTCGCACTTCTATCGTTAGAAAACGTTTTACTCGCTACTTTACAATGCCCTCTACAACATTACGACGGTTTCATGCGCTTTCACAATAGATATCGCAGTTCCCGACTTGTAATGGTGAAAAACACTGCATCTCACTTAGTGACATTGTTTAATGCGGTTTTACGACGGTTCATATCTTAACCTAACCTAACGTTCACACTTGTATCTAAAAACGCTCTATTTAACTGTTTCGTTCAAAATTACGATATTTACATGACCTCACAGTTTTTCACCAACTTATTTCAGTACAGAACGCTGTATCTCGCTAATTGACATCGTTCTTTAAAGTTTCGCGATACTTGCATGCGCTTTAACGAAAATATCACAATAAAGCAGTTTCGCACTTGCAACGGAACAAGACGCAGTATCTGGCTAGTTCATGCCATTTTGTGTGCTTTCACAACATTTAACCTACCGCAGTTTCGTACTCGCAATAAAACAACACTATCTCGTTAGATGACATCGTTTTTGGTGGTTTCACGATGCTACCTAGCTCAAACTAACCTAACCTAACCTAACCTTCGCACTTCTGTCGTTAGGAAACGTTTTACTCACTACTTTACAATGTTTTCTACAAGATTACGACGGTTTCATGCGCTTTCACAATAGATATCGCAGTTCCCGACTTGTAATGGTGAAAAACACTGCATCTCACTTAGTGACATTGTTTAATGCCGTTTTACGACGGCTCATATCTTAACCTAACCTACCGTTCGCACTTGTATCTAAAAACGCTCTATTACACTGTTTCTTTCACATTTCAAATATTTGCATGACCTCACAGTTTTCACCAACTTATTACAGTACAGAACGCTGTATCTCG
>NW_027464602.1:5830000-5835000 GCF_043290135.1 Rhipicephalus microplus
CCTAACCTAACCTAACCTTACCTAACCTAACCTAACCTAACCTAACGTAACTTAACCTAACCTAACCTAACCTACTGTAACCTAACCTTACCTAACCTAACGTAACCTAACCTAACCTAACCCAACCCAACCTAACCTAACCTAACCTAACCTAATCTAACCTAAACTAACCTAACCAAACCTAACCTAACCTAACCTAACCTAACCTAACGTAACCTAACCTAACCTAACCTAACGACGGTTGCAAGCGCTTTCACATTAGATATCGCAGTTCCCGACTTGTAATGGTGAAAAACACTGCATCTCACAAAGTGACATTGTTTAATGCGGTTTTACGACGGTTCATATCTTGACCTAACCTAACGTTCGCACTTGTATCTAAAAACGCTCTATTACATTGTTTCGTTCACAATTACGATATTTACATGACCTCACAGTTTTTCACCAACTTATTACAGTACAGAACGCTGTATCTCGCTAAATGACATCGTTCTTTAAGGTTTCACGATACTTGCATGCGCTTTAACGAGAATATCACAATAAAGCAGTTTCGCACTTGTAACGGTACAACACGCAGTATCTCGCTAGTTTATGCCATTTTGTGTGCTTTCACAACATTTCACCTATGGCAGTTTCGTACTCGCAATAAAACAACACTATCTCTTTAGATGACGTCCTTTTTGGTGGTTTCACGACGCTACCTAGCTTAAACTCACATAACAACCTAATATAACCTTCGCACTTCTATCGTTAGAAAACGTTTTACTCGCTACTTTACAATGCTCTCTACAACATTACGACGGTTTCATGCGCTTTCACAATAGATACCGCAGTTCCCGACTTGTAATGGTGAAAAACACTGCATCTCACTTAGTGACATTGTTTAATGCGGTTTTACGACGGTTCATATCTTAACCTAACCTAACGTTCACACTTGTATCTAAAAACGCTCTATTTAACTGTTTCGTTCAAAATTACGATATTTACATGACCTCACAGTTTTTCACCAACTTATTACAGTACAGAACGCTGTATCTCGCTAATTGACATCGTTCTTTAAAGTTTCGCGATACTTGCATGCGCTTTAACGAGAATATCACAATAAAGCAGTTTCGCACTTGTAAAGGGACAAGACGCAGTATCTGGCTAGTTCATGCCATTTTGTGTGCTTTCACATCATTTCACCTACCGAAGTTTCGTACACGCAATAAAACAACACTATCTCGTTAGATGTCATCGTTTTTGGTGGTTTCACGATGCTACCTACCTCAAACTAACCTAACCTAACCTAACCTTCGCACTTCTGTCGTTAGAAAACGTTTTACTCACTACTTTACAATGTTTTCTACAAGATTACGACGGTTTCATGCGCTTTCACAAAAGATATCGCAGTTCCCGACTTGTAATGGTGAAAAACACTGCATCTCACTTAGTGACATTGTTTAATGCGGTTTTACGAAGGCTCATATCTTAACCTACCCTAACGTTCGCACTTGTATCTAAAAACGCTCTATTACACTGTTTCTTTCACATTTAAGATATTTGCATGACCTCACAGTTTTTCACCAACTTATTACAGTACAGAACGCTGTATCTCGCTAAATGACATCGTTCTTTAAGGTTTCATGATGCTTGCATGCGCTTTAACGACAATATCACAACATAGCAGTTTCGCACTTGTAACGGTACAACACGCAGTATTTGGCTTGTTCATGCCGTTTTGTGTGCTTTCACAACATTTCACCTATCGCAGTTTCGTACTCGCAATAAAACAACACTATCTCGTTAGATGACGTCGTTTTTGGTGGTTTCACGATGCTACCTAGCTCAAACTAACCTAACCTAACGTAACCTTCGCACTTCTGTCGTTAGAAAACGTTTTACTCACTACTTTACAATGTTTTCTACAAGATTGCGACGGTTTCATGCGCTTTCACAAAAGATATCGCAGTTCCCGACTTGTAATGGTGAAAAACACTGCATCTCACTTAGTGACATTGTTTAATGCGGTTTTACGAAGGCTCATATCTTAACCTACCCTAACGTTCGCACTTGTATCGAAAAACGCTCTATTACACTGTTTCTTTCACATTTAAGATATTTGCATGACCTCACAGTTTTTCACCAACTTATTACAGTACAGAACGCTGTATCTCGCTAAATGACATCGTTCTTTAAGGTTTCATGATGCTTGCATGCGCTTTAACGAGAATATCACAACATAGCAGTTTCGCACTTGTAACGGTACAACACGCAGTATTTGGCTTGTTCATGCCGTTTTGTGTGCTTTCACAACATTTCACCTATCGCAGTTTCGTACTCGCAATAAAACAACACTATCTCGTTAGATGACGTCCTTTTTGGTGGTTTCACGATGCTACCTAGCTCAAACTAACCTAACTTAACCTAACCTTCGCACTTCTTTCATTTCATTTCATTTTATTTTATTCGGACATTTCCGCAGAAATGCCCACGAAGGGGGCAAAAGGAGAGTGTGTCTCCTGACTTGGCCCCTCTTCGTGAGGCACCTCGGGCAGGTAGAGCAGGACAGTACAAAACACCATAACATATTTTGAAATACAATACAAGTTGAAAAACAATGAATACTATAAATATTACATACATTACATATTTCCTTTACATACACTGTAGACTTGTGTTCTGTTTATTACATTGTAAATTCGCTTCTTAAATTGTGTTATGTTTTTAGCCTCCTTAGCGTATTCAATTATTTCAGGAATCCTGTTGCACAGTAGAATGATTTGGTTATTAATTGACTGTACACCATAGTTAGTCCATCGTTAGAAAACGTTTTACTCGCTACTTCACATTGCTTTCTACAACATTACGGCGGTTTCAAGCGCTTTCATATTAGATATCGCAGTTCCCGACTTGTAATGGTGAAAAACACTGCATCTCACTAAGTGACATTGTTTAATGCGGTTTTACGACGGTTCATATCTTAACCTAACCTAACCTAACCTAACCCAACCCAACCCAACCTAACCTAACCTAAACTAACCTAACCCAACCTAACCTAACCTAACCTAACCTAACCTAACCAAACCCAACCTAACATAACCTAACCTAACCTTACCTAACCTAACCTAACCTAACGTAACCTAACCTAACCTAACCTGACGTAACCTAACCTAACCTAACCTAACCCAACATAACTCAACCCAACCCAACCCAACCTAACCTAACCTAACCAAACCTAACCTAACCTAACCTAACCTTACCTTAGCTACTGTAACCTAACCTTACCTAACCTTACCTAACCTAACGTAACCTAACCTAACCTAACCCAACCTAACCTAACCTAACCTAATCTAACCTAACCTAACCTAACCAAACCAAACCTAACCTAACCTAACCTAACCTAACCTAACGTAACCTGACCTAACCTAACCTAACCTAACGACGGTTGCAAGCGCTTTCACATTATATATCGCAGTTCCCGACTTGTAATGGTGAAAAACACTGCATCTCACTGAGTGACATTGTTTAATGCGGTTTTACGACGGTTCATATCTTAACCTAACCTAACCTAACCTGACCCAACCCAACCCAACCTAACCTAACCTAATCTAACCTAACCTAACCTAACCAAACCTAACCTAACCTAACCTAACCTAACCTAACCTAACGTAACCTAACCTAACCTAACCTAACCTAACGACGGTTGCAAGCGCTTTCACATTAGATATCGCAGTTCCCGACTTGTAATGGTGAAAAACACTGCATCTCACTAAGTGACATTGTTTAATGAGGTTTTACGACGGTTCATATCTTAACCTAACCTAACGTTCGCACTTGTATCTAAAAACGCTCTATTACACTGTTTCGTTAACAATTACGATATTTACATGACCTCACAGTTTTTCACCAACTTATTGCAGTACAGAACACTGTATCTCGCTAAATGACATCGTTCTTTAAGGTTTCACGATGCTTGCATGCGCTTTAACGAGAATATCACAACATAGCAGTTTCGCACTTGTAACGGTACAACACGCAGTATCTGGCTTGTTCATGCCGTTTTGTGTGCTTTCACAACATTTCACCTATTGCTGTTTCGTACTCGCAATAAAACAACACTATCTCGTTAGATGACGTCCTTTTTGGTGGTTTCACGACGCTACCTAGCCTAAACTAACATAACAACCTAATATAACCTTCGCACTTCTATCGTTAGAAAACGTTTTACTCGCTACTTTACAATGCCCTCTACAACATTACGACGGTTTCATGCGCTTTCACAATAGATATCGCAGTTCCCGACTTGTAATGGTGAAAAACACTGCATCTCACTTAGTGACATTGTTTAATGCGGTTTTACGACGGTTCATATCTTAACCTAACCTAACGTTCACACTTGTATCTAAAAACGCTCTATTTAACTGTTTCGTTCAAAATTACGATATTTACATGACCTCACAGTTTTTCACCAACTTATTTCAGTACAGAACGCTGTATCTCGCTAATTGACATCGTTCTTTAAAGTTTCGCGATACTTGCATGCGCTTTAACGAAAATATCACAATAAAGCAGTTTCGCACTTGCAACGGAACAAGACGCAGTATCTGGCTAGTTCATGCCATTTTGTGTGCTTTCACAACATTTAACCTACCGCAGTTTCGTACTCGCAATAAAACAACACTATCTCGTTAGATGACATCGTTTTTGGTGGTTTCACGATGCTACCTAGCTCAAACTAACCTAACCTAACCTAACCTTCGCACTTCTGTCGTTAGGAAACGTTTTACTCACTACTTCACAATGTTTTCTACAAGATTACGACGGTTTCATGCGCTTTCACAATAGATATCGCAGTTCCCGACTTGTAATGGTGAAAAACACTGCATCTCACTTAGTGACATTGTTTAATGCCGTTTTACGACGGCTCATATCTTAACCTAACCTACCGTTCGCACTTGTATCTAAAAACGCTCTATTACACTGTTTCTTTCACATTTCAAATATTTGCATGACCTCAC
>NW_027464602.1:5840000-5997500 GCF_043290135.1 Rhipicephalus microplus
ACCTTACCTAACCTAACCTAACCTAACCTAACGTAACTTAACCTAACCTAACCTAACCTACTGTAACCTAACCTTACCTAACCTAACGTAACCTAACCTAACCTAACCCAACCCAACCTAACCTAACCTAACCTAACCTAACCTAACCTAATCTAACCTAAACTAACCTAACCAAACCTAACCTAACCTAACCTAACCTAACCTAACGTAACCTAACCTAACCTAACCTAACGACGGTTGCAAGCGCTTTCACATTAGATATCGCAGTTCCCGACTTGTAATGGTGAAAAACACTGCATCTCACAAAGTGACATTGTTTAATGCGGTTTTACGACGGTTCATATCTTGACCTAACCTAACGTTCGCACTTGTATCTAAAAACGCTCTATTACATTGTTTCGTTCACAATTACGATATTTACATGACCTCACAGTTTTTCACCAACTTATTACAGTACAGAACGCTGTATCTCGCTAAATGACATCGTTCTTTAAGGTTTCACGATACTTGCATGCGCTTTAACGAGAATATCACAATAAAGCAGTTTCGCACTTGTAACGGAACAAGACGCAGTATCTGGCTGGTTCATGCCATTTTGTGTGCTTTCACAACATTTCACCTACCGCAGTTTCGTACTCGCAATAAAACAACACTATCTCGTTAGATGACATCGTTTTTGGTGGTTTCACGATGCTACCTAGCTCAAACTAACCTAACCTAACCTAACCTTCGCACTTCTGTCGTCAGAAAACGTTTTACTCACTACTTTACAATGCTCTCTACAACACTACGACAGTTTCATGCGCTTTCACAATAGATATCGCAGTTCCCGACTTGTAATGGTGAAAAACACTGCATCTCACTTAATGACATTGTTTAATGCGGTTTTATAACGGTTCATATCTTAACCTAAGCTAACGTTCGCATATGTATCTAAAAACGCTCTATTACACTGTTTCGTTCACATTTAAGATATTTGCATGACCTCACAGTTTTTCACCAACTTATTACAGTACAGAACGCTGTATCTCTCTAAATGACATCGTTCATTAAGGTTTCACGATGCTTGCATGCGTTTCAACGAGAACATCACAACATAGCAGTATCGCACTTGTAACGGAACAAGACGCAGTATCTGGCTAGTTCATGCCATTTTGTGTGCTTTCACAACATTTCACCTACCGCAGTTTCGTACTCGCAATAAAACAACACTATCTCGTTAGATGACATCGTTTTTGGTGGTTTCACGATGCTACCTAGCTCAAACTAACCTAACCAAACCTAACCTTCGCACTTCTGTCGTTAGAAAACGTTTTACTCACTACTTTACAATGTTTTCTACAAGATTACGACGGTTTCATGCGCTTTCACAATTGATATCGCAGTTCCCGACTTGTAATGGTGAAAAACACTGCATCTCACTTATTGACATTGTTTAATGCGGTTTTACGACGGCTCATACCTTAACCTAACCTAACGTTCGCACTTGTATCTAAAAACGCTCTATTACACTGTTTCTTTCACATTTAAGATATTTGCATGACCTCACAGTTTTTCACCAACTTATTACAGTACAGAACGCTGTATCTCGCTAAATGACATCGTTCTTTAAGGTTTCACGATGCTTGCATGCGCTTTCACGAGAATATCACAACATAGCAGTTTCGCCCTTGTAACGGTACAACACGCAGTATTTGGCTTGTTCGTGCCGTTTTGTGTGCTTTCACAACATTTCACCTATCGCAGTTTCGTACTCGCAATAAAACAACACTATCTCGTTAGATGACGTCGTTTTTGGTGGTTTCACGACGCTACCTAGCTTAAACTAACATAACTCAACCTAACATAACCTTCGCACTTCTATCGTTAGAAAACGTTTTACTCGCTACTTTACATTGCTTTCTACAACATTACGACGGTTTCAAGCGCTTTCACATTAGATATCGCAGTTCCCGACTTGTAATGGTGAAAAACACTGCATCTCACTAAGTGACATTGTTTAATGCGGTTTTACGACGGTTCATATCTTAACCTAACCTAACCTAACCTAACCCAACCCAACCCAACCTAACCTAACCTAAACTAACCTAACCCAACCTAACCTAACCTAACCTAACCAAACCTAACCTAACATAACCTAACCTAACCTAACCTAACCTTACCTAACCTAACCTAACCTAACGTAACCTAACCTAACCTAACCTAACGTAACCTAACCTAACCTAACCTAACCCAACATAACCCAACCCAACCCAACCCAACCCAACCTAACCTAACCTAACCTAACCAAACCTAACCTAACCTAACCTAACCTAACGTAACCTAACCTAACCTAACCTAACGTAACCTAACCTAACCTAACCCAACCTATCCCAACCCAACCCAACCACACCCAACCCAACCTAACCTATCCTAACCTAACCTTACCTAACCTAACCTAACCTAACCTAACCTACTGTAACCTAACCTTACCTAACCTAACGTAACCTAACCTAACCCAACCTAACCAAACCTAACCTAACCTAATCTAACCTAACCTAACCAAACCTAACCTAACCTAACCTAACCTAACCTAACGTAACCTAACCTAACCTAACCTAACCTAACGACGGTTTCAAGCGCTTTCACATTAGATATCGCAGTTCCCGACTTGTAATGGTGAAAAACACTGCATCTCACTAAGTGACATTGTTTAATGCGGTTTTACGACGGTTCATATCTTAACCTAACCTAACGTTCGCACTTGTATCTAAAAACGCTCTATTACACTGTTTCGTTAACAGTTACGATATTTACATGACCTCACAGTTTTTCACCAACTTATTGCAGTACAGAACGCTGTATCTCGCTAAATGACATCGTTCTTTAAGGTTTCACGATGCTTGCATGCGCTTTAACGAGAATATCACAACATAGCAGTTTCGCACTTGTAACGGTACAACACGCAGTATCTGGCTTGTTCATGCCGTTTTGTGTGCTTTCACAACATTTCACCTATTGCAGTTTCGTACTCGCAATAAAACAACATTATCTCGTTAGATGACGTCCTTTTTGGTGGTTTCACGACGCTACCTAGCTTAAACTAACATAACAACCTAATATAACCTTCGCACTTCTATCGTTAGAAAACGTTTTACTCGCTACTTTACAATGCTCTCTACAACATTACGACGGTTTCATGCGCTTTCACAATAGATATCGCAGTTCCCGACTTGTAATGGTGAAAAACACTGCATCTCACTTAGTGACATTGTTTAATGCGGTTTTACGATGGTTCTTATCTTAACCTAACCTAACGTTCACACTTGTATCTAAAAACGCTCTATTACACTGTTTCGTTCACAATTACGATATTTAGATAACCTCACAGTTTTTCACCAACTTATTTCAGTACAGAACTCTGTATCTCGCTAAAAGACATCGTTCTTTAAGGTTTCACGATACTTGCATGCGCTTTAACGAGAATATCACAATAAAGCAGTTTCGCACTTGTAACGGAACAAGACGCAGTATCTGGCTAGTTCATGCCATTTTGTGCGCTTTCACAACATTTCACCTACCGCAGTTTCGTACTCGCAATAAAACAACACTCTCTTGTTAGATGACATCGTTTTTGGTGGTTTCACGATGCTACCTAGCTCAAGCTAACCTAACCTAACCTAACCTTCGCACTTCTGTCGTTAGAAAACGTTTTACTCACTACTTTACAATGTTTTCTACAAGATTACGACGGTTTCATGCGCTTTCACAATAGATATCGCAGTTCCCGACTTGTAAGGGTGAAAAACACTGCATCTCACTTAGTGACATTGTTTAATGCGGTTTTACGACGGCTCATATCTTAACCTAACCTAACGTTCGCACTTGTATCTAAAAACGCTCTATTACACTGTTTCTTTCACATTTAGGATATTTGCATGACCTCACAGTTTTTCACCAACTTATTACAGTACAGAACGCTGTATCTCGCTAAATGACATCGTTCTTAAGGTTTCACGATGCTTGCATGCGCTTTAACGAGAATATCACAACATAGCAGTTTCGCACTTGTAACGGTACAACACGCAGTATTTGGCTTGTTCATGCCGTTTTGTGTGCTTTCACAACATTTCACCTATTGCAGTTTCGTACTCGCAATAAAACAACACTATCTCGTTAGATGACGTCGTTTTTGGTGGTTTCACGACGTTACCTAGCTTAAACTAACATAACTCAACCTAACATAACCTTCGCACTTCTATCGTTAGAAAACGTTTTACTCGCAACTTTACATTGCTTTCTACAACATTACGACGGTTTCAAGCGCTTTCACATTAGATATCGCAGTTCCCGACTTGTAATGGTGAAAAACACTGCATCTCACTAAGTGACATTGTTTAATGCGGTTTTACGACGGTTCATATCTTAACCTAACCTAACCTAACCTAACCCAACCCAACCCAACCTAACCTAACCTAAACTAACCTAACCCAGCCTAACCTAACCTAACCTAACCTAACCTAACCAAACCTAACCTAACATAACCTAACCTAACCTAACCTAACCTTACCTAACCTAACCTAACCTAACGTAACCTAACCTAACCTAACCTAACCTAACGTAACCTAACCTAACCTAACCCAACCTAACCCAACCCAACCACACCCAACCCAACCTAACCTATCCTAACCTAACCTTACCTAACCTAACCTAACCTAACCTAACCTACTGTAACCTAACCTTACCTAACCTAACGTAACCTAGCCTAACCTAACCCAACCTAACCTAACCTAACCTAACCTAATCTAACCTAACCTAACCTAACCTAACCTAACCTAACCTAACGTAACCTAACCTAACCTAACCTAACCTAACGACGGTTTCAAGCGCTTTCACATTAGATATCGCAGTTCCCGACTTGTAATGGTGAAAAACACTGCATCTCACTAAGTGACATTGTTTAATGCGGTTTTACGACGGTTCATATCTTAACCTAACCTAACGTTCGCACTTGTATCTAAAAACGCTCTATTACACTGTTTCGTTAACAATTACGATATTTACATGACCTCACAGTTTTTCACCAACTTATTGCAGTACAGAACGCTGTATCTCGCTAAATGACATCGTTCTTTAAGGTTTCACGATGCTTGCATGCGCTTTAACGAGAATATCACAACATAGCAGTTTCGCACTTGTAACGGTACAACACGCAGTATCTGGCTTGTTCATGCCGTTTTGTGTGCTTTCACAACATTTCACCTATTGCAGTTTCGTACTCGCAATAAAACAACACTATCTCGTTAGATGACGTCCTTTTTGGTGGTTTCACGACGCTACCTAGCTTAAACTAACATAACAACCTAATATAACCTTCGCACTTCTATCGTTAGAAAACGTTTTACTCGCTACTTTACAATGCTCTCTACAACATTACGACGGTTTCATGCGCTTTCACAATAGATATCGCAGTTCCCGACTTGTAATGGTGAAAAACACTGCATCTCACTTAGTGACATTGTTTAATGCGGTTTTACGATGGTTCATATCTTAACCTAACCTAACGTTCACACTTGTATCTAAAAACGCTCTATTACACTGTTTCGTTCACAATTACGATATTTAGATAACCTCACAGTTTTTCACCAACTTATTTCAGTACAGAACTCTGTATCTCGCTAAAAGACATCGTTCTTTAAGGTTTCACGATACTTGCATGCGCTTTACCGAGAATATCACAATAAAGCAGTTTCGCACTTGTAACGGAACAAGACGCAGTATCTGGCTAGTTCATGCCATTTTGTGCGCTTTCACAACATTTCACCTACCGCAGTTTCGTACTCGCAATAAAACAACACTCTCTCGTTAGATGACATCGTTTTTGGTGGTTTCACGATGCTACCTAGCTCAAACTAACCTAACCTAACCTAACCTTCGCACTTCTGTCGTTAGAAAACATTTTACTCACTACTTTACAATGTTTTCTACAAGATTACGACGGTTTCATGCGCTTTCACAATAGATATCGCAGTTCCCGACTTGTAAGGGTGAAAAACACTGCATCTCACTTAGTGACATTGTTTAATGCGGTTTTACGACGGCTCATATCTTAACCTAACCTAACGTTCGCACTTGTATCTAAAAACGCTCTATTACACTGTTTCTTTCACATTTAGGATATTTGCATGACCTCACAGTTTTTCACCAACTTATTACAGTACAGAACGCTGTATCTCGCTAAATGACATCGTTCTTTAAGGTTTCACGATGCTTGCATGCGCTTTAACGAGAATATCACAACATAGCAGTTTCGCACTTGTAACGGTACAACACGCAGTATTTGGCTTGTTCATGCCGTTTTGTGTGCTTTCACAACATTTCACCTATTGCAGTTTCGTACTCGCAATAAAACAACTTTATCTCGTTAGATGACGTCGTTTTTGGTGGTTTCACGACGCTACCTGGCTTAAACTAACATAACTCAACCCAACATAACCTTCGCGCTTCTATCGTTAGAAAACGTTTTACTCGCTACTTTACATTGCTTTCTACAACATTACGACGGTTTCAAGCGCTTTCACAATAGATATCGCAGTTCCCGACTTGTAATGGTGAAAAACACTGCATCTCTCTAAGTGATATTGTTTAATGCGGTTTTACGACGGTTCATATCCTAATTCACATAAAAAACAGCGCCAAAAAACGAGAGACAATTTGGCGCTGTTTTTTATGTGAATCATGTCGTACCGACTCGCCCAAGCAACCACGTTAGCTCATATCTTAACCTAACCCAACCCAACCTAACCTAACCTAAACTAACCTAACCCAACCCAACCTAACCTAACCTAACCTAACCAAACCTAACCTAACATAACCTAACCTAACCTAACCAAACCTAACCTAACATAACCTAACCTAACCTAACCTAACCTAACCTAACCTAACCTAACCTTACCTAACCTAACCTAACCTAACGTAACCTAACCTAACCTAACCTAACATTACCTAACCTAACCTAACCTAACCCAGCATAACCCAACCCAACCTAACCTAACCTAACCTAACCAAACCTAACCTAACCTAACGTAACCTAACCTAACCTAACGTAACCTAACGTAACCTAACCCAACCTAACCCAACCCAACCCAACCCAACCACACCCAACCCAACCTAACCTAACCTAACCTAACCTTACCTAACCTAACCTAACCTAACCTAACGTAACGTAACCTAACCTAACGTAACCTAACCTAACCTAACCTAACCTAACGTAACCTAACCTAACCTAACCCAACCTAACCTAACCTAACCTAATCTAACCTAACCTAACCTAACCAAACCTAACCTAACGTAACCTAACCTAACCTAACCTAACCTAACGACAGTTGCAAGCGCTTTCACATTATATATCGCAGTTCCCGACTTGTAATGGTGAAAAACACTGCATCTCACTAAGTGACATTGTTTAATGCGGTTTTACGGCGGTTCATATCTTAACCTAACCTAACGTTCGCACTTGTATCTAAAAACGCTCTATTACACTGTTTCGTTAACAATTACGATATTTACATGACCTCACAGTTTTTCACCAACTTATTGCAGTACAGAACGCTGTATCTAGCTAAATGACATCGTTATTTAGGGTTTCACGATGCTTGCATGCGCTTTAACGAGAATATCACAACATAGCAGTTTCGCACTTGTAACGGTACAACACGCAGTATCTGGCGTGTTCAAGCCGTTTTGTGTGCTTTCACAACATTTCACCTATTGCAGTTTCGTACTCGCAATAAAACAACACTATCTCGTTAAATGACGTCCTTTTTGGTCGTTTCACGACGCTACCTAGCTCAAACTAACATAACAACCTAATATAACCTTCGCAGTTCTATCGTTAGAAAACATTTTACTCGCTACTTTACAATGCTCTCTACAACATTACGACGGTTTCATGCGCTTTCACAATAGATATCGCAGTTCCCGACTTGTAATAGTGAAAAACACTGCATCTCACTTAGTGACATTGTTTAATGCGGTTTTACGACGGTTCATATCTTAAACTAACCTAACGTTCGCACTTGTATCTAAAAACACTCTATTACACTGTTTCGTTCACATTTAAGATATTTGCATGACCTCACAGTTTTTCACCTACTTATTACAGTACAGAACGCTGTATCTCGCTAAATGACATCGTTCTTTAAGGTTTCACGATGCTTGCATGCGCTTTAACGAGAATATCACAACATAGCAGTTTCGCACTTGTAACGGAACAAGACGCAGAATCTGGCTAGTTCATGCCATTTTGTGTGCTTTCACAACATTTCACCTACCGCAGTTTCGTACTCGCAATAAAACAACACTATCTCGTTAGATGACATCGTTTTTGGTGGTTTCACGATGCTACCTAGCTCAAACTAACCTAACCTAACCTAACCTTCGCACTTCTGTCGTTAGAAAACGTTTTACTCACTACTTTACAATGTTTTCTACAAGATTACGACGGTTTCATGCGCTTTCACATTAGATATCGTAGTTCCCGACTTGTAATGTTGAAAAACACTACATCTCACTAAGTTACATTGTTTAATGCGGTTTTACGATGGTTGATATGTCAACCTAACCTAACATTCGCACTTGTATCTAAAGACGCTCAATTACACTGTTTCGTTCACAATTACGATATTTGCTTGACCTCACAGTTTCTCACCAACTTATTACAGTACAGAACGCTGTATCTCGCTAAATGACATCGTTCTTTAAGGTTTCACGATACTTGCATGCGCTTTACCGAGAATATCACAACATAGCAGTTTCGCACTTGTAACGGTACAACACGCAATATTTGGCTTGTTCATGCCGTTTTGTGTGCTTTCACAACATTTCACCTATCGCAGTTTCGTACTCGCAATAAAACAACGCTATCTCGTTAGATGACGTCGTTTTTGGTGGTTTCGCGACGCTACCTGGCTTAAACTAACATAACTCAACCTAACATAACCTTCGCGCGTCTATCGTTAGAAAACGTTTTACTCGCTACTTTACATTGCTTTCTACAACATTACGACGGTTTCAAGCGCTTTCACATTAGATATCGCAGTTCCCGACTTGTAATGGTAAAAAACACTGCATCTCACTAAGTGACATTGTTTAATGCGGTTTTACGACGGTTCATATCTTAACCTAACCTAACCTAACCTAACCTAACCTAACCTAACCTAACCTAAACTAACCTAGCCCAACCTAACCTAACCTAACCTAACCTAACCAAACCTAACCTAAAATACCCAAATCTAACCTAACCTAACCTAACCTTACCTAACCTAACCTAACCTAACGTAACCTAACCTAACCTAACCTAACGTAACCTAACCTAACCTAACCTAACCCAACATAACCCAACCCAACCCAACCCAACCCAACCAAACCCAACCTAACCTAACCTAACCTAACCAAACCTAACTTAACCTAACCTAACCTAACCTAACGTAACCTAACCTACCCTAACGTAACCTAACCTAACCTTACCCAACCTAACCCAACCCAACCAACCCAACCCAACCACACCCAACCAAACCTAACCTAACCTAACCTAACCCTACCTTACCTAACCTAACCTAACCTAACGTAACCTAACCTAACCTAACCTAACCTACTGTAACCTAACCTTACCTAACCTAACGTAACCTAACCTAACCTTACCCAACCTAACCTAACCTAACCTAACCTAATCTAACCTAACCTAACCTAACCAAACCTAACCTAACCTAACCTAACCTAACCTAACCTAACCTAACGTAACGACGGTTGCAAGCGCTTTCACATTAGATATCGCAGTTCCCGACTTGTAATGATGAAAAACACTGCATCTCACTAAGTGACATTGTTTAATGCGGTTTTATGACGGTTCATATCTTAACCTAACCTAAAGTTCGCACTTGTATCTAAAAACGCTCTATTACACTGTTTTGTTAACAATTACGATATTTACATGACCTCACAGTTTTTCACCAACTTATTACAGTACAGAACGCTGTATCTCGCTAAATGACATCGTTTTTTAAAGTTTCACGATACTTGCATGCGCTTTAACGAGAATATCACAATAAAGCAGTTTCGCACTTGTAACGGCACAAGACGCAGTATCTGGCTAGTTCATGCATTTTTGTGTGCTTTCACAATATTTCACCTATCGCAGTTTCGTACTCGCAAAAAACAACACTATCTCGTTAGATGACATCGTTTTTGGTGGTTTCACGATGCTACCTAGCTCAAACTAACCTAACCTAACCTAACCTTCGCACTTCTATCGTTAGAAAACGTTTTACTCACTACTTTACAATGTTTTCTACAAGATTACGATGGTTTCATGCGCTTTCACATTAGATATTGCAGTTCCCGACTTGTAATGGTGAAAAACACTGCATCTCACAAAGTGACATTGTTTAATGTGGTTTTACGACGGTTCATAAATTGACCTAACCTAACGTTCGCACTTGTATCTAAAAACGGTCTATTACATTGTTTCGTTCACAATTACGATATTTACATGACCTCACAGTTTTTCACTAACTTATTACAGTACAGAACGCTGTATCTCGCTAAATGACATCGTTCTTTGAGGTTTCACGATACTTGCATGCGCTTTAACGAGTATATCACAATAAAGCAGTTTCACACTTGTAACGGAACAAGACGCAGTATCTGGCTGGTTCATGCCATTTTGTGTGCTTTCACAACATTTCACCTACCGCAGTTTCGTACTCGCAAAAAAACAACACTATCTCGTTAGATGACATCGTTTTTGGTGGTTTCACGATGCTACCTAGCTCAAACTAACCTAACCTAACCTAACCTTCGCACTTCTTTCGTCAGAAAACGTTTTACTCACTACTTTACAATGTTTTCTACAAGATTACGACGGTTTCATGCGCTTTTACATTAGATATCGCAGTTCCCGACTTGTAATGGTGAAAACACTGCATCTCACAAAGTGACATTGTTGAATGCGGTTTTACGACGCTTCTTATCTTAACCTAACCTAACATTCGCACTTGTATCTAAAAACGCTCTATTACACTGTTTCGTTCACAATCACAATATTTGCATAACCTCACAGTTTTTCACCAACTTATTGCAGTACAGAACGCTGTATCTCGCTAAATGACATCGTTCTTTAAGGTTTCACGATGCTTGCATGCGCTTTAACGAGAATATCACAATATAGCAGTTTCGCACTTGTAACGGTACAACACGCAGTATTTGGCTTGTTCATGCCGTTTTGTGTGCTTTCACAACATTTCACCTATCGCAGTTTCGTACTCGCAATAAAACAACACTATCTCGTTAGATGAGGTCGTTTTTGGTAGTTTCGCGACGCTACCTGGCTTAAACTAACATAACTCAACCTAACATAACCTTCGCGCGTCTATCGTTAGAAAACGTTTTACTCGCTACTTTACATTGCTTTCTACAACATTACGACGGTTTCAAGCGCTTTCACATTAGATATCGCAGTTCCCGACTTGTAATGGTAAAAAACACTGCATCTCACTAAGTGACATTGTTTAATGCGGTTTTACGACGGTTCATATCTTAACCTAACCTAACCTAACCTAACCTAACCTAAACTAACCTAGCCCAACCTAACCTAACCTAACCTAACCAAACCTAACCTAAAATACCCAAATCTAACCTAACCTAACCTAACCTTACCTAACCTAACCTAACCTAACGTAACCTAACCTAACCTAACCTAACGTAACCTAACCTAACCTAACCCAACATAACCCAACCCAACCCAACCCAACCAAACCCAACCTAACCTAACCTAACCTAACCAAACCTAACTTAACCTAACCTAACCTAACCTAACGTAACCTAACCTAACCTAACGTAACATAACCTAACCTAACCCAACCTAACCCAACCCAACCCAACCACACCCAACCAAACCTAACCTAACCTAACCTAACCTTACCTAACCTAACCTAACCTAATGTAACCTAACCTAACCTAACCTAACCTACTGTAACCTAACCTCACCTAACCTAACGTAACCTAACCTAACCCAACCTAACCTAACCTAACCTAACCTAACCAAACCTAACCTAGCCTAACCTAACCTAACGTAATCTAACCTAACCTAACCTAACCTAACGTAACCTAACCTAACCTAACCCAACCTAACCCAACCCAACCCAACCACACCCAACCCAACCTAACCTAACCTAACCTAACCTAACCTTACCTAACCTAACCTAACCTAACCTAACGTAACGTAACCTAACCTAACCTAACCTAACCTACTGTAACCTAACCTTACCTAACCTAACGTAACCTAACCTAACCTAACCCAACCTAACCTAACCTAACCTAACCTAATCTAACCTAACCTAATAAAACTTGTTGTTGGGCTAGTTGGTTATACATCATATACTTAGAAATTTTGGCGCAACCTCGACTCACGCAAACACTCACACAAGCACACACACTTACACCAGAGCAACACACACGACACGCAGCGCTCACTACCAACTGCGTGTCGCGCTGCGTGTCGTGTGTGTTGCTCTGGTGTAAGTGTGTGTGCTTGTGTGAGTGTTTGCGTGAGTCGAGGTTGTGCCAAAATTTCTAAGTATAACCTAACCTAACCTAACCAAACCTAACCTAACCTAACCTAACCTAACGTAACCTAACCTAACCTAACCTAACCTAACCTAACGACGGTTGCAAGCGCTTTCACATTAGATATCGCAGTTCCCGACTTGTAATGGTGAAAAACACTGCATCTCACTAAGTGACATTGTTTAATGCGGTTTTACGACGGTTCATATCTTAACCTAACCAAACATTCGCACTTATATCTAAAAACGCTCTATTACACTGTTTCGTTCACAATTACGATATTTAGATAACCTCACAGTTTTTCACCAACTTATTTCAGTACAGAACTCTGTATCTCGCTAAATGACATCGTTCTTTAAGGTTTCACGATGCTTGCATGCGCTTTCACGAGAATATCACAACATAGCAGATTCGCACTTGTAACGGTACAACACGCAGTATCTGGCTTGTTGATGCCGTTTTGTGTGCTTTCACAACCTTTCACCTATTGCAGTTTCGTACTCGCAATAAAACAACACTATTTCGTTAGATGACGTCCTTTTTGGTGGTTTCACGACGCTACCTAGCTTAAACTAACATAACAACCTAATATAACCTTCGCACTTCTATCATTAGAAAACGTTTTACTCGCTACTTTACAATGCTCTCTACAACACTACGACAGTTTCATGCGCTTTCACAATAGATATCGCAGTTCCCAACTTGTAATGGTGAAAAACACTGCATCTCACTTAGTGTCATTGTTTAATGCGGTTTTATGACGGTTCATATCTTAACCTAACCTAACGTTCGCACTTGTATCTAAAAACGCTCTATTACACAGTTTCGTTCACATTTAAGATATTTGCATGACCTCACAGTTTTTCACCAACTTATTACAGTACAGAACGCTGTATCTCGCTAAATGACATCGTTCTTTAAGGTTTCACGATGCTTGCATGCGCTTTAACGAGAATATCACAACATAGCAGTTTCGCACTTGTAACTGTACAACACGCAGTATTTGGCTTGTTCATGCCGTTTTGTGTGCTTTCACAACATTTCACCTATCGCAGTTTCGTACTCGCAATAAAACAACACTATCTCGTTAGATGACGTTGTTCTTGGTGGTTTCACGACGCTACCTGGCTTAAACTAACATACACTCAACCTAACTAAACCTTCGCGCTTCTATAGTTAGAAAACGTTTTACTCGCTACTTTACATTGCTTTCTACAACATTACGACGGTTTCAAGCGCTTTCACATTCGATATCGCAGTTCCCGACTTGTAATGGTAAAAAACACTGCATCTCACTAAGTGACATTGTTTAATGCGGTTTTACGACGGTTCATATCTTAACCTAACCTAACCTAACCTAACCTAACCCAACCCAACCCAACCCAACCCAACCTAACCTAACTTAACCTAACCTAACCTAACCCAACCTAACCTAACCTAAACTAACCTAACCTAACCTAACCTAACGTCCCCTAACCTAACCTAACCTATAACCCAATCCAACCCAACCCAATCCAACCTAACCTAACCTAACCTAGCCTAACCTAACCTAACGTAATCTAACCTAACCTAACCTAACGTAACCTAACCTAACCTAACCCAACCTAACCCAACCCAACCCAACCACACCCAACCCAACCTAACCTAACCTAACCTAACCTAACCTTACCTAACCTAACCTAACCTAACCTAACGTAACGTAACCTAACCTAACCTAACCTACTGTAACCTAACCTTACCTAACCTAACGTAACCTAACCTAACCTAACCCAACCTAACCTAACCTAACCTAACCTATTCTAACCTAACCTAACCTAACCAAACCTAACCTAACCTAACCTAACCTAACGTAACCTAACCTAACCTAACCTAACCTAACGACGGTTGCAAGCGCTTTCACATTAGATATCGCAGTTCCCGACTTGTAATGGTGAAAAACACTGCATCTCACTAAGTGACATTGTTTAATGCGGTTTTACGACGGTTCATATCTTAACCTAACCAAACATTCGCACTTGTATCTAAAAACGCTCTATTACACTGTTTTGTTCACAATTACGATATTTAGATAACCTCACAGTTTTTCACCAACTTATTTCAGTACAGAACTCTGTATCTCGCTAAATGACATCGTTCTTTAAGGTTTCACGATGCTTGCATGCGCTTTCACGAGAATATCACAACATAGCAGTTTCGCACTTGTAACGGTACAACACGCAGTATCTGGCTTGTTGATGCCGTTTTGTGTGCTTTCACAACCTTTCACCTATTGCAGTTTCGTACTCGCAATAAAACAACACTATTTCGTTAGATGACGTCCTTTTTGGTGGTTTCACGACGCTACCTAGCTTAAACTAACATAACAACCTAATATAACCTTCGCACTTCTATCATTAGAAAACGTTTTACTCGCTACTTTACAATGCTCTCTACAACATTACGACAGTTTCATGCGCTTTCACAATAGATATCGCAGTTCCCGACTTGTAATAGTGAAAAACACTGCATCTCACTTAGTGACATTGTTTAATGCGGTTTTACGACGGTTCATATCTTAACCTAACCTAACGTTCGCACTTGTATCTAAAAACGCTCTATTACACAGTTTCGTTCACATTTAAGATATTTGCATGACCTCACAGTTTTTCACCAACTTATTACAGTACAGAACGCTGTATCTCGCTAAATGACATCGTTCTTTAAGGTTTCACGATGCTTGCATGCGCTTTAACGAGAATATCACAACATAGCAGTTTCGCACTTGTAACTGTACAACACGCAGTATTTGGCTTGTTCATGCCGTTTTGTGTGCTTTCACAACATTTCACCTATCGCAGTTTCGTACTCGCAATAAAACAACACTATCTCGTTAGATGACGTTGTTCTTGGTGGTTTCACGACGCTACCTGGCTTAAACTAACATACACTCAACCTAACTAAACCTTCGCGCTTCTATAGTTAGAAAACGTTTTACTCGCTACTTTACATTGCTTTCTACAACATTACGACGGTTTCAAGCGCTTTCACATTCGATATCGCAGTTCCCGACTTGTAATGGTAAAAAACACTGCATCTCACTAAGTGACATTGTTTAATGCGGTTTTACGACGGTTCATATCTTAACCTAACCTAACCTAACCTAACCTAACCCAACCCAACCCAACCCAACCCAACCTAACCTAACTTAACCTAACCTAACCTAACCCAACCTAACCTAACCTAAACTAACCTAACCTAACCTAACCTAACGTCCCCTAACCTAACCTAACCTATAACCCAATCCAACCCAACCCAATCCAACCTAACCTAACCTAACCTAGCCTAACCTAACCTAACGTAATCTAACCTAACCTAACCTAACGTAACCTAACCTAACCTAACCCAACCTAACCCAACCCAACCCAACCACACCCAACCCAACCTAACCTAACCTAACCTAACCTAACCTTACCTAACCTAACCTAACCTAACCTAACGTAACGTAACCTAACCTAACCTAACCTACTGTAACCTAACCTTACCTAACCTAACGTAACCTAACCTAACCTAACCCAACCTAACCTAACCTAACCTAACCTATTCTAACCTAACCTAACCTAACCAAACCTAACCTAACCTAACCTAACCTAACGTAACCTAACCTAACCTAACCTAACCTAACGACGGTTGCAAGCGCTTTCACATTAGATATCGCAGTTCCCGACTTGTAATGGTGAAAAACACTGCATCTCACTAAGTGACATTGTTTAATGCGGTTTTACGACGGTTCATATCTTAACCTAACCAAACATTCGCACTTGTATCTAAAAACGCTCTATTACACTGTTTTGTTCACAATTACGATATTTAGATAACCTCACAGTTTTTCACCAACTTATTTCAGTACAGAACTCTGTATCTCGCTAAATGACATCGTTCTTTAAGGTTTCACGTTGCTTGCATGCGCTTTCACGAGAATATCACAACATAGCAGTTTCGCACTTGTAACGGTACAACACGCAGTATCTGGCTTGTTGATGCCGTTTTGTGTGCTTTCACAACCTTTCACCTATTGCAGTTTCGTACTCGCAATAAAACAACACTATTTCGTTAGATGACGTCCTTTTTGGTGGTTTCACGACGCTACCTAGCTTAAACTAACATAACAACCTAATATAACCTTCGCACTTCTATCATTAGAAAACGTTTTACTCGCTACTTTACAATGCTCTCTACAACATTACGACAGTTTCATGCGCTTTCACAATAGATATCGCAGTTCCCGACTTGTAATAGTGAAAAACACTGCATCTCACTTAGTGACATTGTTTAATGCGGTTTTACGACGGTTCATATCTTAACCTAACCTAACGTTCGCACTTGTATCTAAAAACACTCTATTACACTGTTTTGTTCACATTTAAGATATTTGCATGACCTCACAGTTTTTCACCTACTTATTACAGTACAGAACGCAGTATCTCGCTAAATGACATCGTTCTTTAAGGTTTCACGATGCTTGCATGCGCTTTAACGAGAATATCACAACATAGCAGTTTCGCACTTGTAACAGAACAAGACGCAGAATCTGGCTAGTTCATGCCATTTTGTGTGCTTTCACAACATTTCACCTACCGCAGTTTCGTACTCGCAATAAAACAACACTATCTCGTTAGATGACATCGTTTTTGGAGGTTTCACGATGCTACCTAGCTCAAACTAACCTAACCTAACCTAACCTTCGCACTTCTGTCGTTAGAGAACGTTTTACTGACTACTTTACAATGTTTTCTACAAGATTACGACGGTTTCATGCGCTTTCACATTAGATATCGCAGTTCCCGACTTGTAATGGTGAAAAACATTTCATCTCACAAAGTGACATTGTTTAATGCGGTTTTCCGACGGTTCATATCTTAACCTAACCTAACATTCGCACTTGTATCTCAAAACGCTCTATTACACTGTTTCGTTTACAATTACAATATTTGCATGACCTCACAGTTTTTCACCAACTTATTACAGTACAGAACGCTGTCTCTCGCTAAATGACATCGTTCTTTAAGGTTTCACGATGCTTGCATGCGCTTTAACGAGAATATCACAACATAGCAGTTTCGCACTTGTAACGGTACAACACGCAGTATTTGGCTTGTTCATGCCGTTTTGTGTGCTTTCACAACATTTCACCTATCGCAGTTTCGTACTCGCAATAAAACAACACTATCTCGTTAGATGACGTCGTTTTTGGTAGTTTCGCGACGCTACCTGGCTTAAACTAACATAACTCAACCTAACATAACCTTCGCGCGTCTATCGTTAGAAAACGTTTTACTCGCTACTTTACATTGCTTTCTACAACATTACGACGGTTTCAAGCGCTTTCACATTAGATATCGCAGTTCCCGACTTGTAATGGTAAAAAACACTGCATCTCACTAAGTGACATTGTTTAATGCGGTTTTACGACGGTTCATATCTTAACCTAACCTAACCTAACCTAACCTAACCTAACCTAAACTAACCTAGCCCAACCTAACCTAACCTAACCTAACCTAACCAAACCTAACCTAAAATACCCAAATCTAACCTAACCTAACCTGACCTTACCTAACCTAACCTAACCTAACGTAACCTAACCTAACCTAACCTAACGTAACCTAACCTAACCTAACCCAACATAACCCAACCCAACCCAACCCAACCAAACCCAACCTAACCTAACCTAACCTAACCAAACCTAACTTAACCTAACCTAACCTAACCTAACGTAACCTAACCTAACCTAACGTAACATAACCTAACCTAACCCAACCTAACCCAACCCAACCCAACCACACCCAACCAAACCTAACCTAACCTAACCTAACCTTACCTAACCTAACCTAACCTAATGTAACCTAACCTAACCTAACCTAACCTACTGTAACCTAACCTCACCTAACCTAACGTAACCTAACCTAACCCAACCTAACCTAACCTAACCTAGCCTAACCTAACCTAACGTAATCTAACCTAACCTAACCTAACCTAACGTAACCTAACCTAACCTAACCCAACCTAACCCAACCCAACCCAACCACACCCAACCCAACCTAACCTAACCTAACCTAACCTAACCTTACCTAACCTAACCTAACCTAACCTAACGTAACGTAACCTAACCTAACCTAACCTAACCTACTGTAACCTAACCTTACCTAACCTAACGTAACCTAACCTAACCTAACCCAACCTAACCTAACCTAACCTAACCTAATCTAACCTAACCTAACCTAACCAAACCTAACCTAACCTAACCTAACCTAACGTAACCTAACCTAACCTAACCTAACCTAACCTAACCTAACGACGGTTGCAAGCGCTTTCACATTAGATATCGCAGTTCCCGACTTGTAATGGTGAAAAACACTGCATCTCACTAAGTGACATTGTTTAATGCGGTTTTACGACGGTTCATATCTTAACCTAACCAAACATTCGCACTTGTATCTAAAAACGCTCTATTACACTGTTTCGTTCACAATTACGATATTTAGATAACCTCACAGTTTTTCACCAACTTATTTCAGTACAGAACTCTGTATCTCGCTAAATGACATCGTTCTTTAAGGTTTCACGATGCTTGCATGCGCTTTCACGAGAATATCACAACATAGCAGTTTCGCACTTGTAACGGTACAACACGCAGTATCTGGCTTGTTGATGCCGTTTTGTGTGCTTTCACAACCTTTCACCTATTGCAGTTTCGTACTCGCAATAAAACAACACTATTTCGTTAGATGACGTCCTTTTTGGTGGTTTCACGACGCTACCTAGCTTAAACTAACATAACAACCTAATATAACCTTCGCACTTCTATCATTAGAAAACGTTTTACTCGCTACTTTACAATGCTCTCTACAACATTACGACAGTTTCATGCGCTTTCACAATAGATATCGCAGTTCCCGACTTGTAATAGTGAAAAACACTGCATCTCACTTAGTGACAATGTTTAATGCGGTTTTACGATGGTTCATATCTTAACCTAACCTAACGTTCGCACTTGTATCTAAAAACGCTCTATTACACTGTTTCGTTAACAATTACGATATTTACATGACCTCACAGTTTTTCACCAACTTATTACAGTACAGAACTCTGTATCTCGCTAAATGACATCGTTCTTTAAGGTTTCACGATGCTTGCATGCGCTTTCACGAGAATATCACAACATAGCAGTTTCGCACTTGTAACGGTACAACACGCAGTATTTGGCTTGTTCATGCCGTTTTGTGTGCTTTCACAACATTTCACCTATCGCAGTTTCGTACTCGCAATAAAACAACACTATCTCGTTAGATGACGTCCTTTTTGGTGGTTTCACGACGCTACCTAGCTTAAACTAACATAACTCAACCTAGTATAACCTTCGCACTTCTATCGTTAGAAAACGTTTTACTCGCTACTTTACAATGCTCTCTACAACACTACGACAGTTTCATGCGCTTTCACAATAGATATCGCAGTTCCCAACTTGTAATGGTGAAAAACACTGCATCTCACTTAGTGTCATTGTTTAATGCGGTTTTATGACGGTTCATATCTTAACCTAACCTAACGTTCGCACTTGTATCTAAAAACGCTCTATTACACAGTTTCGTTCACATTTAAGATATTTGCATGACCTCACAGTTTTTCACCAACTTATTACAGTACAGAACGCTGTATCTCGCTAAATGACATCGTTCTTTAAGGTTTCACGATGCTTGCATGCGCTTTAACGAGAATATCACAACATAGCAGTTTCGCACTTGTAACTGTACAACACGCAGTATTTGGCTTGTTCATGCCGTTTTGTGTGCTTTCACAACATTTCACCTATCGTAGTTTCGTACTCGCAATAAAACAACACTATCTCGTTAGATGACGTTGTTCTTGGTGGTTTCACGACGCTACCTGGCTTAAACTAACATACACTCAACCTAACTAAACCTTCGCGCTTCTATAGTTAGAAAACGTTTTACTCGCTACTTTACATTGCTTTCTACAACATTACGACGGTTTCAAGCGCTTTCACATTCGATATCGCAGTTCCCGACTTGTAATGGTAAAAAACACTGCATCTCACTAAGTGACATTGTTTAATGCGGTTTTACGACGGTTCATATCTTAACCTAACCTAACCTAACCTAACCTAACCCAACCCAACCCAACCCAACCCAACCTAACCTAACTTAACCTAACCTAACCTAACCCAACCCAACCCAACCTAACCTAACCTAAACTAACCTAACCTAACCTAACCTAACGTCCCCTAACCTAACCTAACCTATAACCCAATCCAACCCAACCCAACCCAACCTAACCTAACCTAACCTAACCAAACCTAACCTAACCTAACCTAACCTAACGTAATCTAACCTAACCTAACGTAACCTAACCTAACCTAACCCAACCTAACCCAACCCAACCCAACCACACCCAACCCAACCTAACCTAACCTAACCTAACCTAACCTAACCTAACCTTACCTAACCCTACCTAACCTAACCTAACGTAACGTAACCTAACCTAACCTAACCTAACCTACTGTAACCTAACCTTACCTAACCTAACGTAACCTAACCTAACCCAACCTAACCTAACCTAACCTAACCTAATCTAACCTAACCTAACCTAACCAAACCTAACCTAACCTAACCTAACCTAACGTAACCTAACCTAACCTAACCTAACCTAACCTAACGACGGTTGCAAGCGCTTTCACATTAGATATCGCAGTTCCCGACTTGTAATGGTGAAAAACACTGCATCTCACTAAGTGACATTGTTTAATGCGGTTTTACGACGGTTCATATCTTAACCTAACCAAACATTCGCACTTGTATCTAAAAACGCTCTATTACACTGTTTCGTTCACAATTACGATATTTAGATAACCTCACAGTTTTCACCAACTTATTTCAGTACAGAACTCTGTATCTCGCTAAATGACATCGTTCTTTAAGGTTTCACGATGCTTGCATGCGCTTTCACGAGAATATCACAACATAGCAGTTTCGCACTTGTAACGGTACAACACGCAGTATCTGGCTTGTTGATGCCGTTTTGTGTGCTTTCACAACATTTCACCTATTGCAGTTTCGTACTCGCAATAAAACAACACTATTTCGTTAGATGACGTCCTTTTTGGTGGTTTCACGACGCTACCTAGCTTAAACTAACATAACAACCTAATATAACCTTCGCACTTCTATCATTAGAAAACGTTTTACTCGCTACTTTACAATGCTCTCTACAACATTACGACAGTTTCATGCGCTTTCACAATAGATATCGCAGTTCCCGACTTGTAATAGTGAAAAACACTGCATCTCACTTAGTGACATTGTTTAATGCGGTTTTACGATGGTTCATATCTTAACCTAACCTAACGTTCGCACTTGTATCTAAAAACGCTCTATTACACTGTTTCGTTAACAATTACGATATTTACATGACCTCATAGTTTTTCACCAACTTATTGCAGTACAGAACGCTGTATCTCGCTAAATGACATCGTTCTTTAAAGTTTCACGGTACTTGCATGTGCTTTAACGAGAATATCAAAATAAAGCAGTTTCGCACTTGTAACGGCACAGGACGCAGTATCTGGCTAGTTCATGCCATTTTGTGTGCTTTCACAACATTTCACCTACCGCAGTTTCGTACTCGCAATAAAACAACACTATCTCGTTAGATGACATCGTTTTTGGTGGTTTCACGATGCTACCTAGCTCAAACTAACCTAACCTAACCTAACCTTCGCACTTCGGTCGTTAGAAAACGTTTTACTCACTACTTTACAATGTTTTCTACAAGATTACGACGGTTTCATGCGCTTTCACATTAGATATCGCAGTTCCCGACTTGTAATGGTGAAAAACACTGCATCTCACAAAGTGACATTGTTTAATGCGGTTTTCCGACGGTTCATATCTTAACCTAACCTAACATTCGCACTTGTATCTCAAAACGCTCTATTACACTGTTTCGTTTACAATTACGATATTTGCATAACCTCACAGTTTTTCACCAACTTATTACTGTACAGAACGCTGTCTCTCGCTAAATGACATCGTTCTTCAAGGTTTCACGATGCTTGCATGAGCTTTAACGAGAATATCACAACATACCAGTTTCGCACTTGTAACGGTACAACACGCAGTATTTGGCTTGTTCATGCCGTTTTGTGTGCTTTCACAACATTTCACCTATCGCAGTTTCGTACTCGCAATAAAACAACACTATCTCGTTAGATGACGTTGTTCTTGGTGGTTTCACGACGCTACCTGGCTTAAACTAACATAACTCAACCTAACTAAACCTTCGCGCTTCTATCGTTAGAAAACGTTTTACTCGCTACTTTACATTGCTTTCTACAACATTACGACGGTTTCAAGCTCTTTCACATTAGATATCGCAGTTCCCGACTTGTAATGGTAAAAAACACTGCATCTCACTAAGTGACATTGTTTAATGCGGTTTTACGACGGTTCATATCTTAACCTAACCTAACCTAACCTAACCTAACCCAACCCAACCCAACCCAACCCAACCTAACCTAACTTAACCTAACCTAACCTAACCCAACCCAACCCAACCCAACCTAACCTAACCTAAACTAACCTAACCTAACCTAACCTAACGTCCCCTAACCTAACCTAAACTATAACCCAATCCAACCCAACCCAACCCAACCTAACCTAACCTAACCTAACCAAACCTAACCTAGCCTAACCTAACCTAACGTAATCTAACCTAACCTAACCTAACCTAACGTAACCTAACCTAACCTAACCCAACCTAACCCAACCCAACCCAACCACACCCAACCCAACCTAAACTAACCTAACCTAACCTAACCTTACCTAACCTAACCTAACCTAACGTAACGTAACGTAACCTAACCTAACCTAACCTACTGTAACCTAACCTTACCTAACCTAAAGTAACCTAACCTAACCTAACCCAACCTAACCTAACCTAACCTAACCTAATCTAACCTAACCTAACCTAACCAAACCTAACCTAACCTAACCTAACCTAACGTAACCTAACCTAACCTAACCTAACCTAACGACGGTTGCAAGCGCTTTCACATTAGATATCGCAGTTCCCGACTTGTAATGGTGAAAAACACTGCATCTCACAAAGTGACATTGTTTAATGCGGTTTTACGACGGTTCATATCTTAACCTAACCAAACATTCGCACTTTTATCTAAAAACGCTCTATTACACTGTTTCGTTCACAATTACGATATTTAGATAACCTCACAGTTTTTCACCAACTTATTTCAGTACAGAACTCTGTATCTCGCTAAATGACATCGTTCTTTAAGGTTTCACGATGCTTGCATGCGCTTTCACGAGAATATCACAACATAGCAGTTTTGCACTTGTAACGGTACAACACGCAGTATCTGGCTTGTTGATGCCGTTTTGTGTGCTTTCACAACATTTCACCTATTGCAGTTTCGTACTCGCAATAAAACAACACTATTTCGTTAGATGACGTCCTTTTTGGTGGTTTCACGACGCTACCTAGCTTAAACTAACATAACAACCTAATATAACCTTCGCACTTCTATCATTAGAAAACGTATTACTCGCTACTTTACAATGCTCTCTACAACATTACGACAGTTTCATGCGCTTTCACATTAGATATCGCAGTTCCCGACTTGTAAGGGTGAAAAACACTGCATCTCACAAAGTGACATTGTTTAATGCGGTTTTCCGACGGTTCATAACTTAACCTAACCTAACGTTCGCACTTGTATCTAAAAACACTCTATTACACTGTTTCGTTCACATTTAAGATATTTGCATGACCTCACAGTTTTTCACCTACTTATTACAGTACAGAACGTTGTATCTCGCTAAATGACATCGTTCTTTAAGGTTTCACGATGCTTGCATGCGCTTTAACGAGAATATCACAACATAGCAGTTTCGCACTTGTAACGGAACAAGACGCAGAATCTGGCTAGTTCATGCCATTTTGTGTGCTTTAACAACATTTCACCTACCGCAGTTTCGTACTCGCAATAAAACAACACTATCTCGTTAGATGACATCGTTTTTGGTGGTTTCACGATGCTACCTAGCTCAAACTAACCTAACCTAACCTAACCTTCGCACTTCTGTCGTTAGAAAACGTTTTACTCACTACTTTACAATGTTTTCTACAAGATTACGACGGTTTCATGCGCTTTCACAATAGATATCGCAGTTCCCAACTTGTAATAGTGAAAAACACTGCATCTCACTTAGTGACAATGTTTAATGCGGTTTTACGATGGTTCATATCTTAACCTAACCTAACGTTCGCACTTGTATCTAAAAACGCTCTATTACACTGTTTCGTTAACAATTACGATATTTACATGACCTCACAGTTTTTCACCAACTTATTACAGTACAGAACTCTGTATCTCGCTAAATGACATCGTTCTTTAAGGTTTCACGATGCTTGCATGCGCTTTCACGAGAATATCACAACATAGCAGTTTCGCACTTGTAACGGTACAACACGCAGTATTTGGCTTGTTCATGCCGTTTTGTGTGCTTTCACAACATTTCACCTATCGCAGTTTCGTACTCGCAATAAAACAACACTATCTCGTTAGATGACGTCCTTTTTGGTGGTTTCACGACGCTACCTAGCTTAAACTAACATAACTCAACCTAGTATAACCTTCGCACTTCTATCGTTAGAAAACGTTTTACTCGCTACTTTACAATGCTCTCTACAACACTACGACAGTTTCATGCGCTTTCACAATAGATATCGCAGTTCCCAACTTGTAATGGTGAAAAACACTGCATCTCACTTAGTGTCATTGTTTAATGCGGTTTTATGACGGTTCATATCTTAACCTAACCTAACGTTCGCACTTGTATCTAAAAACGCTCTATTACACAGTTTCGTTCACATTTAAGATATTTGCATGACCTCACAGTTTTTGACCAACTTATTACAGTACAGAACGCTGTATCTCGCTAAATGACATCGTTCTTTAAGGTTTCACGATGCTTGCATGCGCTTTAACGAGAATATCACAACATAGCAGTTTCGCACTTGTAACTGTACAACACGCAGTATTTGGCTTGTTCATGCCGTTTTGTGTGCTTTCACAACATTTCACCTATCGTAGTTTCGTACTCGCAATAAAACAACACTATCTCGTTAGATGACGTTGTTCTTGGTGGTTTCACGACGCTACCTGGCTTAAACTAACATACACTCAACCTAACTAAACCTTCGCGCTTCTATAGTTAGAAAACGTTTTACTCGCTACTTTACATTGCTTTCTACAACATTACGACGGTTTCAAGCGCTTTCACATTCGATATCGCAGTTCCCGACTTGTAATGGTAAAAAACACTGCATCTCACTAAGTGACATTGTTTAATGCGGTTTTACGACGGTTCATATCTTAACCTAACCTAACCTAACCTAACCTAACCCAACCCAACCCAACCCAACCCAACCTAACCTAACTTAACCTAACCTAACCTAACCCAACCCAACCCAACCTAACCTAACCTAAACTAACCTAACCTAACCTAACCTAACGTCCCCTAACCTAACCTAACCTATAACCCAATCCAACCCAACCCAACCCAACCTAACCTAACCTAACCTAACCAAACCTAACCTAGCCTAACCTAACCTAACGTAATCTAACCTAACCTAACGTAACCTAACCTAACCTAACCCAACCTAACCCAACCCAACCCAACCACACCCAACCCAACCTAACCTAACCTAACCTAACCTAACCTAACCTAACCTAACCTTACCTAACCTAACCTAACCTAACCTAACGTAACGTAACCTAACCTAACCTAACCTAACCTACTGTAACCTAACCTTACCTAACCTAACGTAACCTAACCTAACCCAACCTAACCTAACCTAACCTAACCTAATCTAACCTAACCTAACCTAACCAAACCTAACCTAACCTAACCTAACCTAACGTAACCTAACCTAACCTAACCTAACCTAACCTAACGACGGTTGCAAGCGCTTTCACATTAGATATCGCAGTTCCCGACTTGTAATGGTGAAAAACACTGCATCTCACTAAGTGACATTGTTTAATGCGGTTTTACGACGGTTCATATCTTAACCTAACCAAACATTCGCACTTGTATCTAAAAACGCTCTATTACACTGTTTCGTTCACAATTACGATATTTAGATAACCTCACAGTTTTCACCAACTTATTTCAGTACAGAACTCTGTATCTCGCTAAATGACATCGTTCTTTAAGGTTTCACGATGCTTGCATGCGCTTTCACGAGAATATCACAACATAGCAGTTTCGCACTTGTAACGGTACAACACGCAGTATCTGGCTTGTTGATGCCGTTTTGTGTGCTTTCACAACATTTCACCTATTGCAGTTTCGTACTCGCAATAAAACAACACTATTTCGTTAGATGACGTCCTTTTTGGTGGTTTCACGACGCTACCTAGCTTAAACTAACATAACAACCTAATATAACCTTCGCACTTCTATCATTAGAAAACGTTTTACTCGCTACTTTACAATGCTCTCTACAACATTACGACAGTTTCATGCGCTTTCACAATAGATATCGCAGTTCCCGACTTGTAATAGTGAAAAACACTGCATCTCACTTAGTGACATTGTTTAATGCGGTTTTACGATGGTTCATATCTTAACCTAACCTAACGTTCGCACTTGTATCTAAAAACGCTCTATTACACTGTTTCGTTAACAATTACGATATTTACATGACCTCATAGTTTTTCACCAACTTATTGCAGTACAGAACGCTGTATCTCGCTAAATGACATCGTTCTTTAAAGTTTCACGGTACTTGCATGTGCTTTAACGAGAATATCAAAATAAAGCAGTTTCGCACTTGTAACGGCACAGGACGCAGTATCTGGCTAGTTCATGCCATTTTGTGTGCTTTCACAACATTTCACCTACCGCAGTTTCGTACTCGCAATAAAACAACACTATCTCGTTAGATGACATCGTTTTTGGTGGTTTCACGATGCTACCTAGCTCAAACTAACCTAACCTAACCTAACCTTCGCACTTCGGTCGTTAGAAAACGTTTTACTCACTACTTTACAATGTTTTCTACAAGATTACGACGGTTTCATGCGCTTTCACATTAGATATCGCAGTTCCCGACTTGTAATGGTGAAAAACACTGCATCTCACAAAGTGACATTGTTTAATGCGGTTTTCCGACGGTTCATATCTTAACCTAACCTAACATTCGCACTTGTATCTCAAAACGCTCTATTACACTGTTTCGTTTACAATTACGATATTTGCATAACCTCACAGTTTTTCACCAACTTATTACTGTACAGAACGCTGTCTCTCGCTAAATGACATCGTTCTTCAAGGTTTCACGATGCTTGCATGCGCTTTAACGAGAATATCACAACATACCAGTTTCGCACTTGTAACGGTACAACACGCAGTATTTGGCTTGTTCATGCCGTTTTGTGTGCTTTCACAACATTTCACCTATCGCAGTTTCGTACTCGCAATAAAACAACACTATCTCGTTAGATGACGTTGTTCTTGGTGGTTTCACGACGCTACCTGGCTTAAACTAACATAACTCAACCTAACTAAACCTTCGCGCTTCTATCGTTAGAAAACGTTTTACTCGCTACTTTACATTGCTTTCTACAACATTACGACGGTTTCAAGCTCTTTCACATTAGATATCGCAGTTCCCGACTTGTAATGGTAAAAAACACTGCATCTCACTAAGTGACATTGTTTAATGCGGTTTTACGACGGTTCATATCTTAACCTAACCTAACCTAACCTAACCTAACCCAACCCAACCCAACCCAACCCAACCTAACCTAACTTAACCTAACCTAACCTAACCCAACCCAACCCAACCCAACCTAACCTAACCTAAACTAACCTAACCTAACCTAACCTAACGTCCCCTAACCTAACCTAAACTATAACCCAATCCAACCCAACCCAACCCAACCTAACCTAACCTAACCTAACCAAACCTAACCTAGCCTAACCTAACCTAACGTAATCTAACCTAACCTAACCTAACCTAACGTAACCTAACCTAACCTAACCCAACCTAACCCAACCCAACCCAACCACACCCAACCCAACCTAAACTAACCTAACCTAACCTAACCTTACCTAACCTAACCTAACCTAACGTAACGTAACGTAACCTAACCTAACCTAACCTACTGTAACCTAACCTTACCTAACCTAAAGTAACCTAACCTAACCTAACCCAACCTAACCTAACCTAACCTAACCTAATCTAACCTAACCTAACCTAACCAAACCTAACCTAACCTAACCTAACCTAACGTAACCTAACCTAACCTAACCTAACCTAACGACGGTTGCAAGCGCTTTCACATTAGATATCGCAGTTCCCGACTTGTAATGGTGAAAAACACTGCATCTCACAAAGTGACATTGTTTAATGCGGTTTTACGACGGTTCATATCTTAACCTAACCAAACATTCGCACTTTTATCTAAAAACGCTCTATTACACTGTTTCGTTCACAATTACGATATTTAGATAACCTCACAGTTTTTCACCAACTTATTTCAGTACAGAACTCTGTATCTCGCTAAATGACATCGTTCTTTAAGGTTTCACGATGCTTGCATGCGCTTTCACGAGAATATCACAACATAGCAGTTTTGCACTTGTAACGGTACAACACGCAGTATCTGGCTTGTTGATGCCGTTTTGTGTGCTTTCACAACATTTCACCTATTGCAGTTTCGTACTCGCAATAAAACAACACTATTTCGTTAGATGACGTCCTTTTTGGTGGTTTCACGACGCTACCTAGCTTAAACTAACATAACAACCTAATATAACCTTCGCACTTCTATCATTAGAAAACGTATTACTCGCTACTTTACAATGCTCTCTACAACATTACGACAGTTTCATGCGCTTTCACATTAGATATCGCAGTTCCCGACTTGTAAGGGTGAAAAACACTGCATCTCACAAAGTGACATTGTTTAATGCGGTTTTCCGACGGTTCATAACTTAACCTAACCTAACGTTCGCACTTGTATCTAAAAACACTCTATTACACTGTTTCGTTCACATTTAAGATATTTGCATGACCTCACAGTTTTTCACCTACTTATTACAGTACAGAACGTTGTATCTCGCTAAATGACATCGTTCTTTAAGGTTTCACGATGCTTGCATGCGCTTTAACGAGAATATCACAACATAGCAGTTTCGCACTTGTAACGGAACAAGACGCAGAATCTGGCTAGTTCATGCCATTTTGTGTGCTTTAACAACATTTCACCTACCGCAGTTTCGTACTCGCAATAAAACAACACTATCTCGTTAGATGACATCGTTTTTGGTGGTTTCACGATGCTACCTAGCTCAAACTAACCTAACCTAACCTAACCTTCGCACTTCTGTCGTTAGAAAACGTTTTACTCACTACTTTACAATGTTTTCTACAAGATTACGACGGTTTCATGCGCTTTCACATTAGATATCGCAGTTCCCGACTTGTAATGGTGAAAAACACTGCATCTCACAAAGTGACATTGTTTAATGCGGTTTTCCGACGGTTCATATCTTAACCTAACCTAACATTTGCACTTGTATCTCAAAACGCTCTATTACACTGTTTCGTTTACAATTACAATATTTGCATGACCTCACAGTTTTTCACCAACTTATTACAGTACAGAACGCTGTCTCTCGCTAAATGACATCGTTCTTTAAGGTTTCACGATGCTTGCATGCGCTTTAACGAGAATATCACAACATAGCAGTTTCGCACTTGTAACGGTACAACACGCAGTATTTGGCTTGTTCATGCCGTTTTGTGTGCTTTCACAACATTTCACCTATCGCAGTTTCGTACTCGCAATAAAACAACACTATCTCGTTAGATGACGTCCTTTTTGGTGGTTTCACGACGCTACCTAGCTTAAACTAACATAACTCAACCTAGTATAACCTTCGCACTTCTATCGTTAGAAAACGTTTTACTCGCTACTTTACAATGCTCTCTACAACACTACGACAGTTTCATGCGCTTTCACAATAGATATCGCAGTTCCCAACTTGTAATGGTGAAAAACACTGCATCTCACTTAGTGTCATTGTTTAATGCGGTTTTATGACGGTTCATATCTTAACCTAACCTAACGTTCGCACTTGTATCTAAAAACGCTCTATTACACAGTTTCGTTCACATTTAAGATATTTGCATGACCTCACAGTTTTTCACCAACTTATTACAGTACAGAACGCTGTATCTCGCTAAATGACATCGTTCTTTAAGGTTTCACGATGCTTGCATGCGCTTTAACGAGAATATCACAACATAGCAGTTTCGCACTTGTAACTGTACAACACGCAGTATTTGGCTTGTTCATGCCGTTTTGTGTGCTTTCCCAACATTTCACCTATCGCAGTTTCGTACTCGCAATAAAACAACACTATCTCGTTAGATGACGTTGTTCTTGGTGGTTTCACGACGCTACCTGGCTTAAACTAACATACACTCAACCTAACTAAACCTTCGCGCTTCTATAGTTAGAAAACGTTTTACTCGCTACTTTACATTGCTTTCTACAACATTACGACGGTTTCAAGCGCTTTCACATTCGATATCGCAGTTCCCGACTTGTAATGGTAAAAAACACTGCATCTCACTAAGTGACATTGTTTAGTGCGGTTTTACGACGGTTCATATCTTAACCTAACCTAACCTAACCTAACCTAACCCAACCCAACCCAACCCAACCCAACCTAACCTAACTTAACCTAACCTAACCTAACCCAACCTAACCTAACCTAAACTAACCTAACCTAACCTAACCTAACGTCCCCTAACCTAACCTAACCTATAACCCAATCCAACCCAACCCAATCCAACCTAACCTAACCTAACCTAACCAAACCTAACCTAGCCTGACCTAACCTAACGTAATCTAACCTAACCTAACCTAACGTAACCTAACCTAACCTAACCCAACCTAACCCAACCCAACCCAACCACACCCAACCCAACCTAACCTAACCTAACCTAACCTAACCTAACCTTACCTAACCTAACCTAACCTAACGTAACGTAACCTAACCTAACCTAACCTAACCTACTGTAACCTAACCTTACCTAACCTAACGTAACCTAACCTAACCTAACCCAACCTAACCTAACCTAACCTAACCTATTCTAACCTAACCTAACCTAACCAAACCTAACCTAACCTAACCTAACCTAACGTAACCTAACCTAACCTAACCTAACCTAACGACGGTTGCAAGCGCTTTCACATTAGATATCGCAGTTCCCGACTTGTAATGGTGAAAAACACTGCATCTCACTAAGTGACATTGTTTACTGCGGTTTTACGACGGTTCATATCTTAACCTAACCAAACATTCGCACTTGTATCTAAAAACGCTCTATTACACTGTTTTGTTCACAATTACGATATTTAGATAACCTCACAGTTTTTCACCAACTTATTTCAGTACAGAACTCTGTATCTCGCTAAATGACATCGTTCTTTAAGGTTTCACGATGCTTGCATGCGCTTTCACGAGAATATCACAACATAGCAGTTTCGCACTTGTAACGGTACAACACGCAGTATCTGGCTTTTTGATGCCGTTTTGTGTGCTTTCACAACATTTCACCTATTGCAGTTTCGTACTCGCAATAAAACAACACTATCTCGTTAGATGACGTCCTTTTTGGTAGTTTCACGACGCTACCTAGCTTAAACTAACATAACAACCTAATATAACCTTCGCACTTCTATCGTTAGAAAAAGTTTTACTCGCTACTTTACAATGCTCTCTACAACATTACGACAGTTTCATGCGCTTTCACAATAGATATCGCAGTTCCCAACTTGTAATGGTGAAAAACACTGCATCTCACTTAGTGACATTGTTTAATGCGGTTTTACGACGGTTCATATCTTAACCTAACCTAACGTTCGCACTTGTATCTAAAAACACTCTATTACACTGTTTCGTTCACATTTAAGATATTTGCATGACCTCACAGTTTTTCACCTACTTATTACAGTACAGAACGCTGTATCTCGCTAAATGACATCGTTCTTTAAGGTTTCACGATGCTTGCATGCGCTTTAACGAGAATATCACAACATAGCAGTTTCGCACTTGTAACAGAACAAGACGCAGAATCTGGCTAGTTCATGCCATTTTGTGTGCTTTCACAACATTTCACCTACCGCAGTTTCGTACTCGCAATAAAACAACACTATCTCGTTAGATGACATCGTTTTTGGAGGTTTCACGATGCTACCTAGCTCAAACTAACCTAACCTAACCTAACCTTCGCACTTCTGTCGTTAGAAAACGTTTTACTGACTACTTTACAATGTTTTCTACAAGATTACGACGGTTTCATGCGCTTTCACATTAGATATCGCAGTTCCCGACTTGTAATGGTGAAAAACATTTCATCTCACAAAGTGACATTGTTTAATGCGGTTTTCCGACGGTTCATATCTTAACCTAACCTAACATTCGCACTTGTATCTCAAAACGCTCTATTACACTGTTTCGTTTACAATTACAATATTTGCATGACCTCACAGTTTTTCACCAACTTATTACAGTACAGAACGCTGTCTCTCGCTAAATGACATCGTTCTTTAAGGTTTCACGATGCTTGCATGCGCTTTAACGAGAATATCACAACATAGCAGTTTCGCACTTGTAACGGTACAACACGCAGTATTTGGCTTGTTCATGCCGTTTTGTGTGCTTTCACAACATTTCACCTATCGCAGTTTCGTACTCGCAATAAAACAACACTATCTCGTTAGATGACGTCGTTTTTGGTAGTTTCGCGACGCTACCTGGCTTAAACTAACATAACTCAACCTAACATAACCTTCGCGCGTCTATCGTTAGAAAACGTTTTACTCGCTACTTTACATTGCTTTCTACAACATTACGACGGTTTCAAGCGCTTTCACATTAGATATCGCAGTTCCCGACTTGTAATGGTAAAAAACACTGCATCTCACTAAGTGACATTGTTTAATGCGGTTTTACGACGGTTCATATCTTAACCTAACCTAACCTAACCTAACCTAACCTAAACTAACCTAGCCCAACCTAACCTAACCTAACCTAACCTAACCAAACCTAACCTAAAATACCCAAATCTAACCTAACCTAACCTAACCTTACCTAACCTAACCTAACCTAACGTAACCTAACCTAACCTAACCTAACGTAACCTAACCTAACCTAACCCAACATAACCCAACCCAACCCAACCCAACCAAACCCAACCTAACCTAACCTAACCTAACCAAACCTAACTTAACCTAACCTAACCTAACCTAACGTAACCTAACCTAACCTAACGTAACATAACCTAACCTAACCCAACCTAACCCAACCCAACCCAACCACACCCAACCAAACCTAACCTAACCTAACCTAACCTTACCTAACCTAACCTAACCTAATGTAACCTAACCTAACCTAACCTAACCTACTGTAACCTAACCTCACCTAACCTAACGTAACCTAACCTAACCCAACCTAACCTAACCTAACCTAACCTAACCAAACCTAACCTAGCCTAACCTAACCTAACGTAATCTAACCTAACCTAACCTAACCTAACGTAACCTAACCTAACCTAACCCAACCTAACCCAACCCAACCCAACCACACCCAACCCAACCTAACCTAACCTAACCTAACCTAACCTTACCTAACCTAACCTAACCTAACGTAACGTAACCTAACCTAACCTAACCTAACCTACTGTAACCTAACCTTACCTAACCTAACGTAACCTAACCTAACCTAACCCAACCTAACCTAACCTAACCTAACCTAATCTAACCTAACCTAACCTAACCTAACCAAACCTAACCTAACCTAACCTAACCTAACGTAACCTAACCTAACCTAACCTAACCTAACGACGGTTGCAAGCGCTTTCACATTAGATATCGCAGTTCCCGACTTGTAATGGTGAAAAACACTGCATCTCACTAAGTGACATTGTTTAATGCGGTTTTACGACGGTTCATATCTTAACCTAACCAAACATTCGCACTTGTATCTAAAAACGCTCTATTACACTGTTTCGTTCACAATTACGATATTTAGATAACCTCACAGTTTTTCACCAACTTATTTCAGTACAGAACTCTGTATCTCGCTAAATGACATCGTTCTTTAAGGTTTCACGATGCTTGCATGCGCTTTCACGAGAATATCACAACATAGCAGTTTCGCACTTGTAACGGTACAACACGCAGTATCTGGCTTGTTGATGCCGTTTTGTGTGCTTTCACAACCTTTCACCTATTGCAGTTTCGTACTCGCAATAAAACAACACTATTTCGTTAGATGACGTCCTTTTTGGTGGTTTCACGACGCTACCTAGCTTAAACTAACATAACAACCTAATATAACCTTCGCACTTCTATCATTAGAAAACGTTTTACTCGCTACTTTACAATGCTCTCTACAACATTACGACAGTTTCATGCGCTTTCACAATAGATATCGCAGTTCCTGACTTGTAATAGTGAAAAACACTGCATCTCACTTAGTGACATTGTTTAATGCGGTTTTACGATGGTTCATATCTTAACCTAACCTAACGTTCGCACTTGTATCTAAAAACGCTCTATTACACTGTTTCGTTAACAATTACGATATTTACATGACCTCACAGTTTTTCACCAACTTATTACAGTACAGAACTCTGTATCTCGCTAAATGACATCGTTCTTTAAGGTTTCACGATGCTTGCATGCGCTTTCACGAGAATATCACAACATAGCAGTTTCGCACTTGTAACGGTACAACACGCAGTATTTGGCTTGTTCATGCCGTTTTGTGTGCTTTCACAACATTTCACCTATCGCAGTTTCGTACTCGCAATAAAACAACACTATCTCGTTAGATGACGTCCTTTTTGGTGGTTTCACGACGCTACCTAGCTTAAACTAACATAACTCAACCTAGTATAACCTTCGCACTTCTATCGTTAGAAAACGTTTTACTCGCTACTTTACAATGCTCTCTACAACACTATGACACTTTCATGCGCTTTCACAATAGATATCGCAGTTCCCAACTTGTAATGGTGAAAAACACTGCATCTCACTTAGTGTCATTGTTTAATGCGGTTTTATGACGGTTCATATCTTAACCTAACCTAACGTTCGCACTTGTATCTAAAAACGCTCTATTACACAGTTTCGTTCACATTTAAGATATTTGCATGACCTCACAGTTTTTCACCAACTTATTACAGTACAGAACGCTGTATCTCGCTAAATGACATCGTTCTTTGAGGTTTCACGATGCTTGCATGCGCTTTAACGAGAATATCACAACATAGCAGTTTCGCACTTGTAACTGTACAACACGCAGTATTTGGCTTGTTCATGCCGTTTTGTGTGCTTTCACAACATTTCACCTATCGCAGTTTCGTACTCGCAATAAAACAACACTATCTCGTTAGATGACGTTGTTCTTGGTGGTTTCACGACGCTACCTGGCTTAAACTAACATACACTCAACCTAACTAAACCTTCGCGCTTCTATAGTTAGAAAACGTTTTACTCGCTACTTTACATTGCTTTCTACAACATTACGACGGTTTCAAGCGCTTTCACATTCGATATCGCAGTTCCCGACTTGTAATGGTAAAAAACACTGCATCTCACTAAGTGACATTGTTTAATGCGGTTTTACGACGGTTCATATCTTAACCTAACCTAACCTAACCTAACCCAACCCAACCCAACCCAACCCAACCTAACCTAACTTAACCTAACCTAACCTAACCCAACCCAACCCAACCTAACCTAACCTAAACTAACCTAACCTAACCTAACCTAACGTCCCCTAACCTAACCTAACCTATAACCCAATCCAACCCAACCCAACCCAACCTAACCTAACCTAACCTAACCAAACCTAACCTAGCCTAACCTAACCTAACGTAATCTAACCTAACCTAACGTAACCTAACCTAACCTAACCCAACCTAACCCAACCCAACCCAACCACACCCAACCCAACCTAACCTAACCTAACCTAACCTAACCTAACCTAACCTTACCTAACCTAACCTAACCTAACCTAACGTAACGTAACCTAACCTAACCTAACCTAACCTACTGTAACCTAACCTTACCTAACCTAACGTAACCTAACCTAACCCAACCTAACCTAACCTAACCTAACCTAATCTAACCTAACCTAACCTAACCAAACCTAACCTAACCTAACCTAACGTAACCTAACCTAACCTAACCTAACCTAACGACGGTTGCAAGCGCTTTCACATTAGATATCGCAGTTCCCGACTTGTAATGGTGAAAAACACTGCATCTCACTAAGTGACATTGTTTAATGCGGTTTTACGACGGTTCATATCTTAACCTAACCAAACATTCGCACTTGTATCTAAAAACGCTCTATTACACTGTTTCGTTCACAATTACGATATTTAGATAACCTCACAGTTTTCACCAACTTATTTCAGTACAGAACTCTGTATCTCGCTAAATGACATCGTTCTTTAAGGTTTCACGATGCTTGCATGCGCTTTCACGAGAATATCACAACATAGCAGTTTCGCACTTGTAACGGTACAACACGCAGTATCTGGCTTGTTGATGCCGTTTTGTGTGCTTTCACAACATTTCACCTATTGCAGTTTCGTACTCGCAATAAAACAACACTATTTCGTTAGATGACGTCCTTTTTGGTGGTTTCACGACGCTACCTAGCTTAAACTAACATAACAACCTAATATAACCTTCGCACTTCTATCATTAGAAAACGTTTTACTCGCTACTTTACAATGCTCTCTACAACATTACGACAGTTTCATGCGCTTTCACAATAGATATCGCAGTTCCCGACTTGTAATAGTGAAAAACACTGCATCTCACTTAGTGACATTGTTTAATGCGGTTTTACGATGGTTCATATCTTAACCTAACCTAACGTTCGCACTTGTATCTAAAAACGCTCTATTACACTGTTTCGTTAACAATTACGATATTTACATGACCTCATAGTTTTTCACCAACTTATTACAGTACAGAACGCTGTATCTCGCTAAATGACATCGTTCTTTAAAGTTTCACGGTACTTGCATGTGCTTTAACGAGAATATCAAAATAAAGCAGTTTCGCACTTGTAACGGCACAGGACGCAGTATCTGGCTAGTTCATGCCATTTTGTGTGCTTTCACAACATTTCACCTACCGCAGTTTCGTACTCGCAATAAAACAACACTATCTCGTTAGATGACATCGTTTTTGGTGGTTTCACGATGCTACCTAGCTCAAACTAACCTAACCTAACCTAACCTTCGCACTTCTGTCGTTAGAAAACGTTTTACTCACTACTTTACAATGTTTTCTACAAGATTACGACAGTTTCATGCGCTTTCACATTAGATATCGCAGTTCCCGACTTGTAATGGTGAAAAACACTGCATCTCACAAAGTGACATTGTTTAATGCGGTTTTCCGACGGTTCATATCTTAACCTAACCTAACATTCGCACTTGTATCTCAAAACGCTCTATTACACTGTTTCGTTTACAATTACGATATTTGCATAACCTCACAGTTTTTCACCAACTTATTACTGTACAGAACGCTGTCTCTCGCTAAATGACATCGTTCTTTAAGGTTTCACGATGCTTGTATGCGCTTTAACGAGAATATCACAACATACCAGTTTCGCACTTGTAACGGTACAACACGCAGTATTTGGCTTGTTCATGCCGTTTTGTGTGCTTTCACAACATTTCACCTATCGCAGTTTCGTACTCGCAATAAAACAACACTATCTCGTTAGATGACGTTGTTCTTGGTGGTTTCACGACGCTACCTGGCTTAAACTAACATAACTCAACCTAACTAAACCTTCGCGCTTCTATCGTTAGAAAACGTTTTACTCGCTACTTTACATTGCTTTCTACAACATTACGACGGTTTCAAGCTCTTTCACATTAGATATCGCAGTTCCCGACTTGTAATGGTAAAAAACACTGCATCTCACTAAGTGACATTGTTTAATGCGGTTTTACGACGGTTCATATCTTAACCTAACCTAACCTAACCTAACCTAACCCAACCCAACCCAACCCAACCCAACCTAACCTAACTTAACCTAACCTAACCTAACCCAACCCAACCCAACCCAACCTAACCTAACCTAAACTAACCTAACCTAACCTAACCTAACGTCCCCTAACCTAACCTAACCTATAACCCAATCCAACCCAACCCAACCCAACCTAACCAAACCTAACCTAACCAAACCTAACCTAGCCTAACCTAACCTAACGTAATCTAACCTAACCTAACCTAACCTAACGTAACCTAACCTAACCTAACCCAACCTAACCCAACCCAACCCAACCACACCCAACCCAACCTAAACTAACCTAACCTAACCTAACCTTACCTAACCTAACCTAACCTAACGTAACGTAACGTAACCTAACCTAACCTAACCTACTGTAACCTAACCTTACCTAACCTAAAGTAACCTAACCTAACCTAACCCAACCTAACCTAACCTAACCTAACCTAATCTAACCTAACCTAACCTAACCAAACCTAACCTAACCTAACCTAACGTAACCTAACCTAACCTAACCTAACCTAACGACGGTTGCAAGCGCTTTCACATTAGATATCGCAGTTCCCGACTTGTAATGGTGAAAAACACTGCATCTCACAAAGTGACATTGTTTAATGCGGTTTTACGACGGTTCGTATCTTAACCTAACCAAACATTCGCACTTGTATCTAAAAACGCTCTATTACACTGTTTCGTTCACAATTACGATATTTAGATAACCTCACAGTTTTTCACCAACTTATTTCAGTACAGAACTCTGTATCTCGCTAAATGACATCGTTCTTTAAGGTTTAACGATGCTTGCATGCGCTTTCACGAGAATATCACAACATAGCAGTTTTGCACTTGTAACGGTACAACACGCAGTATCTGGCTTGTTGATGCCGTTTTGTGTGCTTTCACAACATTTCACCTATTGCAGTTTCGTACTCGCAATAAAACAACACTATTTCGTTAGATGACGTCCTTTTTGGTGGTTTCACGACGCTACCTAGCTTAAACTAACATAACAACCTAATATAACCTTCGCACTTCTATCATTAGAAAACGTATTACTCGCTACTTTACAATGCTCTCTACAACATTACGACAGTTTCATGCGCTTTCACATTAGATATCGCAGTTCCCGACTTGTAATGGTGAAAAACACTGCATCTCACAAAGTGACATTGTTTAATGCGGTTTTCCGACGGTTCATAACTTAACCTAACCTAACGTTCGCACTTGTATCTAAAAACACTCTATTACACTGTTTCGTTCACATTTAAGATATTTGCATGACCTCACAGTTTTTCACCTACTTATTACAGTACAGAACGTTGTATCTCGCTAAATGACATCGTTCTTTAAGGTTTCACGATGCTTGCATGCGCTTTAACGAGAATATCACAACATAGCAGTTTCGCACTTGTAACGGAACAAGACGCAGAATCTGGCTAGTTCATGCCATTTTGTGTGCTTTAACAACATTTCACCTACCGCAGTTTCGTACTCGCAATAAAACAACACTATCTCGTTAGATGACATCGTTTTTGGTGGTTTCACGATGCTACCTAGCTCAAACTAACCTAACCTAACCTAACCTTCGCACTTCTGTCGTTAGAAAACGTTTTACTCACTACTTTACAATGTTTTCTACAAGATTACGACGGTTTCATGCGCTTTCACATTAGATATCGCAGTTCCCGAATTGTAATGGTGAAAAACACTGCATCTCACAAAGTGACATTGTTTAATGCGGTTTTCCGACGGTTCATATCTTAACCTAACCTAACATTTGCACTTGTATCTCAAAACGCTCTATTACACTGTTTCGTTTACAATTACAATATTTGCATGACCTCACAGTTTTTCACCAACTTATTACAGTACAGAACGCTGTCTCTCGCTAAATGACATCGTTCTTTAAGGTTTCACGATGCTTGCATGCGCTTTAACGAGAATATCACAACATAGCAGTTTCGCACTTGTAACGGTACAACACGCAGTATTTGGCTTGTTCATGCCGTTTTGTGTGCTTTCACAACATTTCACCTATCGCAGTTTCGTACTCGCAATAAAACAACACTATCTCGTTAGATGACGTCGTTTTTGGTGGTTTCGCGACGCTACCTGGCTTAAACTAACATAACTCAACCTAACATAACCTCCGCGCGTCTATCGTTAGAAAACGTTTTACTCGCTACTTTACATTGCTTTCTACAACATTACGGCGGTTTCAAGCGCTTTCACATTAGATATCGCAGTTCCCGACTTGTAATGGTAAAAAACACTGCATTTCACTAAGTGACATTGTTTAATGCGGTTTTACGACGGTTCATATCTTAACCTAACCTAACCTAACCTAACCTAACCTAAACTAACCTAGCCCAACCTAACCTAACCTAACCTAACCAAACCTAACCTAAAATACCCAAATCTAACCTAACCTAACCTAACCTTACCTAACCTAACCTAACCTAACGTAACCTAACCTAACCTAACGTAACCTAACCTAACCTAACCCAACATAACCCAACCCAACCCAACCCAACCAAACCCAACCTAACCTAACCTAACCTAACCAAACCTAACTTAACCTAACCTAACCTAACCTAACGTAACCTAACCTAACCTAACGTAACCTAACCTAACCTAACCCAACCTAACCCAACCCAACCCAACCCAACCCAACCACACCCAACCAAACCTAACCTAACCTAACCTAACCTTACCTAACCTAACCTAACCTAACGTAACCTAACCTAACCTACTGTAACCTAACCTTACCTAACCTAACGTAACCTAACCTAACCTAACCCAACCTAACCTAACCTAACCTAACCTAATCTAACCTAACCTAACCTAACCAAACCTAACCTAACCTAACCTAACCTAACCTAACCTAACCTAACGACGGTTGCAAGCGCTTTCACATTAGATATCGCAGTTCCCGACTTGTAATGATGAAAAACACTGCATCTCACTAAGTGACATTGTTTAATGCGGTTTTATGACGGTTCATATCTTAACCTAACCTAACGTTCGCACTTGTATCTAAAAACGCTCTATTACACTGTTTCGTTAACAATTACGATATTTACATGACCTCACAGTTTTTCACCAACTTATTACAGTACAGAACGCTGTATCTCGCTAAATGACATCGTTCTTTAAGGTTTAACGATGCTTGCATGCGCTTTAACGAGAATATCACAACATAGCAGTTTCGCACTTGTAACGGTACAACACGCAGTATTTGGCTTGTTCATGCCGTTTTGTGTGCTTTCACAACATTTCACCTATCGCAGTTTCGTACTCGCAATAAAACAACACTATCTCGTTAGATGACGTCGTTTTTGGTGGTTTCGCGACGCTACCTGGCTTAAACTAACATAACTCAACCTAACATAACCTCCGCGCGTCTATCGTTAGAAAACGTTTTACTCGCTACTTTACATTGCTTTCTACAACATTACGACGGTTTCAAGCTCTTTCACATTAGATATCGCAGTTCCCGACTTGTAATGGTAAAAAACACTGCATCTCACTAAGTGACATTGTTTAATGCGGTTTTACGACGGTTCATATCTTAACCTAACCTAACCTAACCTAACCTAACCCAACCCAACCCAACCCAACCTAACCTAACTTAACCTAACCTAACCTAACCCAACCCAACCCAACCCAACCTAACCTAACCTAAACTAACCTAACCTAACCTAACCTAACGTCCCCTAACCTAACCTAACCTATAACCCAATCCAACCCAACCCAACCCAACCTAACCTAACCTAACCTAACCAAACCTAACCTAGCCTAACCTAACCTAACGTAATCTAACCTAACCTAACCTAACCTAACGTAACCTAACCTAACCTAACCCAACCTAACCCAACCCAACCCAACCACACCCAACCCAACCTAAACTAACCTAACCTAACCTAACCTTACCTAACCTAACCTAACCTAACCTAACGTAACGTAACCTAACCAAACCTAACCTACTGTAACCTAACCTTACCTAACCTAACGTAACCTAACCTAACCTAACCCAACCTAACCTAACCTAACCTAACCTAATCTAACCTAACCTAACCTAACCAAACCTAACCTAACCTAACCTAACCTAACGTAACCTAACCTAACCTAACCTAACCTAACGACGGTTGCAAGCGCTTTCACATTAGATATCGCAGTTCCCGACTTGTAATGGTGAAAAACACTGCATCTCACAAAGTGACATTGTTTAATGCGGTTTTACGACGGTTCATATCTTAACCTAACCAAACATTCGCACTTGTATCTAAAAACGCTCTATTACACTGTTTCGTTCACAATTACGATATTTAGATAACCTCACAGTTTTTCACCAACTTATTTCAGTACAGAACTCTGTATCTCGCTAAATGACATCGTTCTTTAAGGTTTCACGATGCTTGCATGCGCTTTCACGAGAATATCACAACATAGCAGTTTTGCACTTGTAACGGTACAACACGCAGTATCTGGCTTGTTGATGCCGTTTTGTGTGCTTTCAACACATTTCACCTATTGCAGTTTCGTACTCGCAATAAAACAACACTATTTCGTTAGATGACGTCCTTTTTGGTGGTTTCACGACGCTACCTAGCTTAAACTAACATAACAACCTAATATAACCTTCGCACTTCTATCATTAGAAAACGTATTACTCGCTACTTTACAATGCTCTCTACAACATTACGACAGTTTCATGCGCTTTCACAATAGATATCGCAGTTCCCGACTTGTAATAGTGAAAAACACTGCATCTCACTTAGTGACATTGTTTAATGCGATTTTACGACGGTTCATATCTTAACCTAACCTAACGTTCGCACTTGTATCTAAAAACACTTTATTACATTGTTTCGTTCACATTTAAGATATTTGCATGACCTCACAGTTTTTCACCTACTTATTACAGTACAGAACGTTGTATCTCGCTAAATGACATCGTTCTTTAAGGTTTCACGATGCTTGCATGCGCTTTAACGAGAATATCACAACATAGCAGTTTCGCACTTGTAACGGAACAAGACGCAGAATCTGGCTAGTTCATGCCATTTTGTGTGCTCTCACAACATTTCACCTACCGCAGTTTCGTACTCGCAATAAAACAACACTATCTCGTTAGATGACATCGTTTTTGGTGGTTTCACGATGCTACCTAGCTCAAACTAACCTAACCTAACCTAACCTTCGCACTTCTGTCGTTAGAAAACGTTTTACTCACTACTTTACAATGTTTTCTACAAGATTACGACGGTTTCATGCGCTTTCACATTAGATATCGCAGTTCCCGACTTGTAATGGTGAAAAACACTGCATCTCACAAAGTGACATTGTTTAATGCGGTTTTCCGACGGTTCATATCTTAACCTAACCTAACATTTGCACTTGTATCTCAAAACGCTCTATTACACTGTTTCGTTTACAATTACAATATTTGCATGACCTCACAGTTTTTCACCAACTTATTACAGTACAGAACGCTGTCTCTCGCTAAATGACATCGTTCTTTAAGGTTTCACGATGCTTGCATGCGCTTTAACGAGAATATCACAACATAGCAGTTTCGCACTTGTAACGGTACAACACGCAGTATTTGGCTTGTTCATGCCGTTTTGTGTGCTTTCACAACATTTCACCTATCGCAGTTTCGTACTCGCAATAAAACAACACTATCTCGTTAGATGACGTCGTTTTTGGTGGTTTCGCGACGCTACCTGGCTTAAACTAACATAACTCAACCTAACATAACCTCCGCGCGTCTATCGTTAGAAAACGTTTTACTCGCTACTTTACATTGCTTTCTACAACATTACGGCGGTTTCAAGCGCTTTCACATTAGATATCGCAGTTCCCGACTTGTAATGGTAAAAAACACTGCATCTCACTAAGTGACATTGTTTAATGCGGTTTTACGACGGTTCATATCTTAACCTAACCTAACCTAACCTAACCTAACCTAACCTAACCTAAACTAACCTAGCCCAACCTAACCTAACCTAACCTAACCTAACCAAACCTAACCTAAAATACCCAAATCTAACCTAACCTAACCTAACCTTACCTAACCTAACCTAACCTAACCTAACGTAACCTAACCTAACCTAACGTAACCTAACCTAACCTAACCCAACATAACCCAACCCAACCAAACCCAACCTAACCTAACCTAACCTAACCAAACCTAACTTAACCTAACCTAACCTAACCTAACGTAACCTAACCTAACCTAACGTAACCTAACCTAACCTAACCCAACCTAACCCAACCCAACCCAACCCAACCCAACCACACCCAACCAAACCTAACCTAACCTAACCTAACCTTACCTAACCTAACCTAACCTAACGTAACCTAACCTAACCTACTGTAACCTAACCTTACCTAACCTAACGTAACCTAACCTAACCTAACCCAACCTAACCTAACCTAACCTAACCTAATCTAACCTAACCTAACCTAACCAAACCTAACCTAACCTAACCTAACCTAACCTAACCTAACCTAACGACGGTTGCAAGCGCTTTCACATTAGATATCGCAGTTCCCGACTTGTAATGATGAAAAACACTGCATCTCACTAAGTGACATTGTTTAATGCGGTTTTATGACGGTTCATATCTTAACCTAACCTAACGTTCGCACTTGTATCTAAAAACGCTCTATTACACTGTTTCGTTAACAATTACGATATTTACATGACCTCACAGTTTTTCACCAACTTATTACAGTACAGAACGCTGTATCTCGCTAAATGACATCGTTCTTTAAGGTTTAACGATGCTTGCATGCGCTTTAACGAGAATATCACAACATAGCAGTTTCGCACTTGTAACGGTACAACACGCAGTATTTGGCTTGTTCATGCCGTTTTGTGTGCTTTCACAACATTTCACCTATCGCAGTTTCGTACTCGCAATAAAACAACACTATCTCGTTAGATGACGTCGTTTTTGGTGGTTTCGCGACGCTACCTGGCTTAAACTAACATAACTCAACCTAACATAACCTCCGCGCGTCTATCGTTAGAAAACGTTTTACTCGCTACTTTACATTGCTTTCTACAACATTACGACGGTTTCAAGCTCTTTCACATTAGATATCGCAGTTCCCGACTTGTAATGGTAAAAAACACTGCATCTCACTAAGTGACATTGTTTAATGCGGTTTTACGACGGTTCATATCTTAACCTAACCTAACCTAACCTAACCTAACCCAACCCAACCCAACCCAACCTAACCTAACTTAACCTAACCTAACCTAACCCAACCCAACCCAACCCAACCTAACCTAACCTAAACTAACCTAACCTAACCTAACCTAACGTCCCCTAACCTAACCTAACCTATAACCCAATCCAACCCAACCCAACCCAACCTAACCTAACCTAACCTAACCAAACCTAACCTAGCCTAACCTAACCTAACGTAATCTAACCTAACCTAACCTAACCTAACGTAACCTAACCTAACCTAACCCAACCTAACCCAACCCAACCCAACCACACCCAACCCAACCTAAACTAACCTAACCTAACCTAACCTTACCTAACCTAACCTAACCTAACCTAACGTAACGTAACCTAACCAAACCTAACCTACTGTAACCTAACCTTACCTAACCTAACGTAACCTAACCTAACCTAACCCAACCTAACCTAACCTAACCTAACCTAATCTAACCTAACCTAACCTAACCAAACCTAACCTAACCTAACCTAACCTAACGTAACCTAACCTAACCTAACCTAACCTAACGACGGTTGCAAGCGCTTTCACATTAGATATCGCAGTTCCCGACTTGTAATGGTGAAAAACACTGCATCTCACAAAGTGACATTGTTTAATGCGGTTTTACGACGGTTCATATCTTAACCTAACCAAACATTCGCACTTGTATCTAAAAACGCTCTATTACACTGTTTCGTTCACAATTACGATATTTAGATAACCTCACAGTTTTTCACCAACTTATTTCAGTACAGAACTCTGTATCTCGCTAAATGACATCGTTCTTTAAGGTTTCACGATGCTTGCATGCGCTTTCACGAGAATATCACAACATAGCAGTTTTGCACTTGTAACGGTACAACACGCAGTATCTGGCTTGTTGATGCCGTTTTGTGTGCTTTCAACACATTTCACCTATTGCAGTTTCGTACTCGCAATAAAACAACACTATTTCGTTAGATGACGTCCTTTTTGGTGGTTTCACGACGCTACCTAGCTTAAACTAACATAACAACCTAATATAACCTTCGCACTTCTATCATTAGAAAACGTATTACTCGCTACTTTACAATGCTCTCTACAACATTACGACAGTTTCATGCGCTTTCACAATAGATATCGCAGTTCCCGACTTGTAATAGTGAAAAACACTGCATCTCACTTAGTGACATTGTTTAATGCGATTTTACGACGGTTCATATCTTAACCTAACCTAACGTTCGCACTTGTATCTAAAAACACTTTATTACATTGTTTCGTTCACATTTAAGATATTTGCATGACCTCACAGTTTTTCACCTACTTATTACAGTACAGAACGTTGTATCTCGCTAAATGACATCGTTCTTTAAGGTTTCACGATGCTTGCATGCGCTTTAACGAGAATATCACAACATAGCAGTTTCGCACTTGTAACGGAACAAGACGCAGAATCTGGCTAGTTCATGCCATTTTGTGTGCTCTCACAACATTTCACCTACCGCAGTTTCGTACTCGCAATAAAACAACACTATCTCGTTAGATGACATCGTTTTTGGTGGTTTCACGATGCTACCTAGCTCAAACTAACCTAACCTAACCTAACCTTCGCACTTCTGTCGTTAGAAAACGTTTTACTCACTACTTTACAATGTTTTCTACAAGATTACGACGGTTTCATGCGCTTTCACATTAGATATCGCAGTTCCCGACTTGTAATGGTGAAAAACACTGCATCTCACAAAGTGACATTGTTTAATGCGGTTTTCCGACGGTTCATATCTTAACCTAACCTAACATTTGCACTTGTATCTCAAAACGCTCTATTACACTGTTTCGTTTACAATTACAATATTTGCATGACCTCACAGTTTTTCACCAACTTATTACAGTACAGAACGCTGTCTCTCGCTAAATGACATCGTTCTTTAAGGTTTCACGATGCTTGCATGCGCTTTAACGAGAATATCACAACATAGCAGTTTCGCACTTGTAACGGTACAACACGCAGTATTTGGCTTGTTCATGCCGTTTTGTGTGCTTTCACAACATTTCACCTATCGCAGTTTCGTACTCGCAATAAAACAACACTATCTCGTTAGATGACGTCGTTTTTGGTGGTTTCGCGACGCTACCTGGCTTAAACTAACATAACTCAACCTAACATAACCTCCGCGCGTCTATCGTTAGAAAACGTTTTACTCGCTACTTTACATTGCTTTCTACAACATTACGGCGGTTTCAAGCGCTTTCACATTAGATATCGCAGTTCCCGACTTGTAATGGTAAAAAACACTGCATCTCACTAAGTGACATTGTTTAATGCGGTTTTACGACGGTTCATATCTTAACCTAACCTAACCTAACCTAACCTAACCTAACCTAAACTAACCTAGCCCAACCTAACCTAACCTAACCTAACCTAACCAAACCTAACCTAAAATACCCAAATCTAACCTAACCTAACCTAACCTTACCTAACCTAACCTAACCTAACCTAACGTAACCTAACCTAACCTAACGTAACCTAACCTAACCTAACCCAACATAACCCAACCCAACCAAACCCAACCTAACCTAACCTAACCTAACCAAACCTAACTTAACCTAACCTAACCTAACCTAACGTAACCTAACCTAACGTAACCTAACCTAACCTAACCCAACCTAACCCAACCCAACCCAACCCAACCCAACCACACCCAACCAAACCTAACCTAACCTAACCTAACCTTACCTAACCTAACCTAACCTAACGTAACCTAACCTAACCTACTGTAACCTAACCTTACCTAACCTAACGTAACCTAACCTAACCTAACCCAACCTAACCTAACCTAACCTAACCTAATCTAACCTAACCTAACCTAACCAAACCTAACCTAACCTAACCTAACCTAACCTAACCTAACCTAACCTAACGACGGTTGCAAGCGCTTTCACATTAGATATCGCAGTTCCCGACTTGTAATGATGAAAAACACTGCATCTCACTAAGTGACATTGTTTAATGCGGTTTTATGACGGTTCATATCTTAACCTAACCTAACGTTCGCACTTGTATCTAAAAACGCTCTATTACACTGTTTCGTTAACAATTACGATATTTACATGACCTCACAGTTTTTCACCAACTTATTACAGTACAGAACGCTGTATCTCGCTAAATGACATCGTTTTTTAAAGTTTCACGATACTTGCATGCGCTTTAACGAGAATATCATAATAAAGCAGTTTCGCACTTGTAACGGCACAAGACGCAGTATCTGGCTAGTTCATGCATTTTTGTGTGCTTTCACAATATTTCACCTATCGCAGTTTCGTACTCGCAAAAAACAACACTATCTCGTTAGATTACATCGTTTTTGGTGGTTTCACGATGCTACCTAGCTCAAACTAACCTAACCTAACCTAACCTTCGCACTTCTTTCGTTAGAAAACGTTTTACTCACTACTTTACAATGTTTTCTACAAGATTACGATGGTTTCATGCGCTTTCACATTAGATATTGCAGTTCCCGACTTGTAATGGTGAAAAACACTGCATCTCACAAAGTGACATTGTTTAATGTGGTTTTACGACGGTTCATAAATTGACCTAACCTAACGTTCGCACTTGTATCTAAAAACGCTCTATTACATTGTTTCGTTCACAATTACGATATTTACATGACCTCACAGTTTTTCACCAACTTATTACAGTACAGAACGCTGTATCTCGCTAAATGACATCGTTCTTTGAGGTTTCACGATACTTGCATGCGCTTTAACGAGTATATCACAATAAAGCAGTTTCACACTTGTAACGGAACAAGACGCAGTATCTGGCTGGTTCATGCCATTTTGTGTGCTTTCACAACATTTCACCTACCGCAGTTTCGTACTCGCAATAAAACAACACTATCTCGTTAGATGACATCGTTTTTGGTGGTTTCACGATGCTACCTAGCTCAAACTAACCTAACCTAACCTAACCTTCGCACTTCTGTCGTCAGAAAACGTTTTACTCACTACTTTACAATGTTTTCTACAAGATTACGACGGTTTCATGCGCTTTTACATTAGATATCGCAGTTCCCGACTTGTAATGGTGAAAAACACTGCATCTCACAAAGTGACATTGTTGAATGCGGTTTTACGACGGTTCATATCTTAACCTAACCTAACATTCGCACTTGTATCTAAAAACGCTCTATTACACTGTTTCGTTCACAATCACAATATCTGCATAACCTCACAGTTTTTCACCAACTTATTGCAGTACAGAACGCTGTATCTCGCTAAATTACATCGTTCTTTAAGGTTTCACGATGCTTGCATGCGCTTTAACGAGAATATCACAATATAGCAGTTTCGCACTTGTAACGGTACAACACGCAATATCTGGCTTGTTCATGCCGTTTTGTGTGCTTTCACAACATTTCACCTATTACAGTTTCGTACATGCAATAAAACAACACTATCTCGTTAGATGACGTCCTTTTTGGTGGTTTCACGACGCTACCTAGCTTAAACTAACATAACTCAACCTAGTATAACCTTCGCACTTCTATCGTTAGAAAACGTTTTACTCGCTACTTTACAATGCTCTCTACAACACTACGACAGTTTCATGCGCTTTCACAATAGATATCGCAGTTCCCGACTTGTAATGGTGAAAAACACTGCATCACACTTAGTGACATTGTTTAATGCGGTTTTATGACGGTTCATATCTTAACCTAACCTAACGTTCGCACTTGTATCTAAAAACGCTCTATTACACTGTTTCGTTCACATTTAAGATATTTGCATGACCTCACAGTTTTTCACCAACTTATTACAGTACAGAACGCTGTATCTCGCTAAATGACATCGTTCTTTAAGGTTTCACGATGCTTGCATGCGCATTAACGAGAATATCACAACATAGCAGTTTCGCACTTGTAACGGTACAACACGCAGTATTTGGCTTGTTCATGCCGTTTTGTGTGCTTTCACAACATTTCACCTATCGCAGTTTCGTACTCGCAATAAAACAACACTATCTCGTTAGATGACGTTGTTCTTGGTGGTTTCACGACGCTACCTGGCTTAAACTAACATAACTCAACCTAACTAAACCTTCGCGCTTCTCTCGTTAGAATACGTTTTACTCGCTACTTTACATTGCTTTCTACAACATTACGACGGTTTCAAGCGCTTTCACATTAGATATCGCAATTCCCGACTTGTAATGGTAAAAAACACTGCATCTCACTAAGTGACATTGTTTAATGCGGTTTTACGACGGTTCATATCTTAACCTAACCTAACCTAACCTAGCCTAACCTAACCCAACCCAACCCAACCCAACCCAACCTAACCTAACTTAACCTAACCTAACCTAACCCAACCCAACCCAACCTAACCTAAACTAACCTAACCTAACCTAACCTAACGTCCCCTAACCTAACCTAACCTATAACCCAATCCAACCTAACCTAACCTAACCAAACCTAACCTAGCCTAACCTAACGTAATCTAACCTAACCTAACCTAACCTAACGTAACCTAACCTAACCTAACCCAACCTAACCCAACCCAACCCAACCACACCCAACCCAACCTAACCTAACCTAACCTAACGTAACGTAACCTAACCTAACCTAACCTAACCTACTGCAACCTAACCTTACCTAACCTAACGTAATCTAACCTAACCTAACCCAACCTAACCTAACCTAAGCTAACCTAATCTAACCTAACCTAACCTAACCAAACCTAACCTAACCTAACCTAACCTAACGTAACCTAACCTAACCTATCCTAACCTAACCTAACCTAACGACGGTTGCAAGCGCTTTCACATTAGATATCGCAGTTCCCGACTTGTAATGGTGAAAAACACTGCATCTCACTAAGTGACATTGTTTAATGCGGTTTTACGACGGTTCATATCTTAACCTAACCAAACATTCGCACTTGTATCTAAAAACGCTCTATTACACTGTTTCGTTCACAATTACGATATTTAGATAACCTCACAGTTTTTCACCAACTTATTTCAGTACAGAACTCTGTATCTCGCTAAATGACATCGTTCTTTAAGGTTTCACGATGCTTGCATGCGCTTTCACGAGAATATCACAACATAGCAGTTTCGCACTTGTAACGGTACAACACGCAGTATCTGTCTTGTTGATGCCGTTTTGTGTGCTTTCACAACATTTCACCTATTGCAGTTTCGTACTCGCAATAAAACAACACTATTTCGTTAGATGACGTCCTTTTTGGTGGTTTCACGACGCTACCTAGCTTAAACTAACATAACAACCTAATATAACCTTCGCACTTCTATCATTAGAAAACGTTTTACTCGCTACTTTACAATGCTCTCTACAACATTACGACAGTTTCATGCGCTTTCACAATAGATATCGCAGTTCCCGACTTGTAATAGTGAAAAACACTGCATCTCACTTAGTGACATTGTTTAATGCGGTTTTACGACGGTTCATATCTTTACCTAACCTAACGTTCGCACTTGTATCTAAAAACGCTCTATTACACTGTTTCGTTAACAATTACGATATTTACATGACCTCACAGTTTTTCACCAACTTATTACAGTACAGAACGCTGTATCTCGCTAAATGACATCGTTCTTTAAAGTTTCACGATACTTGCATGCGCTTTAACGAGAATATCAAAATAAAGCAGTTTCCCACTTGTAACGGCACAAGACGCAGTATCTGGCTAGTTCATGCCATTTTGTGTGCTTTCGCAACATTTCACCTATTGCAGTTTCGTACTCGCAATAAAACAACACTATCTCGTTAGATGACATCGTTTTTGGTGGTTTCACGATGCTACCTAGCTCAAACTAACCTAACCTAACCTAACCTTCGCACTTCTGTCGTTAGAAAACGTTTTACTCACTAGTTTACAATGTTTTCTACAAGATTACGACGGTTTCATGCGCTTTCACATTAGATATCGCAGTTCCCGACTTGTAATGGTGAAAAACACTGCATCTCACAAAGTGACATTGTTTAATGCGGTTTTCCGACGGTTCATATCTTAACCTAACCTAACATTCGCACTTGTATCTCAAAACGCTCTATTACACTGTTTCGTTTACAATTACGATATTTGCATAACCTCACAGTTTTTCACCAACTTATTACAGTACAGAACGCTGTCTCTCGCTAAATGACATCGTTCTTTAAGGTTTCACGATGCTTGCATGCCCTTTAACGAGAATATCACAACATACCAGTTTCGCACTTGTAACGGTACAACACGCAGTATTTGGCTTGTTCATGCCGTTTTGTGTGCTTTCACAACATTTCACCTATCGCAGTTTCGTACTCGCAATAAAACAACACTATCATGTTAGATGACGTTGTTCTTGGTGGTTTCACGACGCTACCTGGCTTAAACTAACATAACTCAACCTAACTAAACCTTCGCGCTTCTATCGTTAGAAAACGTTTTACTCGCTACTTTACATTGCTTTCTACAATATTACGACGGTTTCAAGCGCTTTCACATTAGATATCGCAGTTCCCGACTTGTAATGGTAAAAAATACTGCATCTCACTAAGTGACATTGTTTAATGCGGTTTTACGACGGTTCATATCTTAACCTAACCTAACCTAACCTAACCTAACTTAACCTAACCCAACCCAACCCAACCCAACCTAACTTAACCTAACCTAACCTAACCCAACCCAACCCAACATAACCTAACCTAAACTAACCTAACCTAACCTAACCTAACGTCCCCTAACCTAACCTAACCTATAACCCAATCCAACCCAACCCAACCTAACCTAACCTAACCTAACCAAACCTAACCTAGCCTAACCTAACCTAACGTAACCTAACGTAACCTAACCTAACGTAAGCTAACCTAACCTAACCCAACCTAACCGAACCCAACCCAACCACACCCAACCCAACCTAAACTAACCTAACCTAACCTAACCTTACCTAACCTAACGTCCCCTAACCTAACCTAACCTATAACCCAATCCAACCTAACCTAACCTAACCAAACCTAACCTAGCCTAACCTAACCTAACGTAATCTAACCTAACCTAACCTAACGTAACCTAACCTAACCTAACCCAACCTAACCCAACCCAACCCAACCACACCCAACCCAACCTAACGTAACGTAACCTAACCTAACCTAACCTAACCTACTGCAACCTAACCTTACCTAACCTAACGTAACCTAACCTAACCTAACCCAACCTAACCAAACCTAAGCTAACCTAATCTAACCTAACCTAACCTAACCAAACCTAACCTAACCTAACCTAACCTAACGTAACCTAACCTAACCTATCCTAACCTAACCTAACGACGGTTGCAAGCGCTTTCACATTAGATATCGCAGTTCCCGACTTGTAATGGTGAAAAACACTGCATCTCACTAAGTGACATTGTTTAATGCGGTTTTACGACGGTTCATATCTTAACCTAACCAAACATTCGCACTTGTATCTAAAAACGCTCTATTACACTGTTTCGTTCACAATTACGATATTCAGATAACCTCACAGTTTTTCACCAACTTATTTCAGTACAGAACTCTGTATCTCGCTAAATGACATCGTTCTTTAAGGTTTCACGATGCTTGCATGCGCTTTCACGAGAATATCACAACATAGCAGTTTCGCACTTGTAACGGTACAACACGCAGTATCTGTCTTGTTGATGCCGTTTTGTGTGCTTTCACAACATTTCACCTATTGCAGTTTCGTACTCGCAATAAAACAACACTATTTCGTTAGATGACGTCCTTTTTGGTGGTTTCACGACGCTACCTAGCTTAAACTAACATAACAACCTAATATAACCTTCGCACTTCTATCATTAGAAAACGTTTTACTCGCTACTTTACAATGCTCTCTACAACATTACGACAGTTTCATGCGCTTTCACAATAGATATCGCAGTTCCCGACTTGTAATAGTGAAAAACACTGCATCTCACTTAGTGACATTGTTTAATGCGGTTTTACGACGGTTCATATCTTTACCTAACCTAACGTTCGCACTTGTATCTAAAAACGCTCTATTACACTGTTTCGTTAACAATTACGATATTTACATGACCTCACAGTTTTTCACCAACTTATTACAGTACAGAACGCTGTATCTCGCTAAATGACATCGTTCTTTAAAGTTTCACGATACTTGCATGCGCTTTAACGAGAATATCAAAATAAAGCAGTTTCCCACTTGTAACGGCACAAGACGCAGTATCTGGCTAGTTCATGCCATTTTGTGTGCTTTCACAACATTTCACCTATTGCAGTTTCGTACTCGCAATAAAACAACACTATCTCGTTAGATGACATCGTTTTTGGTGGTTTCACGATGCTACCTAGCTCAAACTAACCTAACCTACCCTAACCTTCGCACTTCTGTCGTTAGAAAACGTTTTACTCACTAGTTTACAATGTTTTCTACAAGATTACGACGGTTTCATGCGCTTTCACATTAGATATCGCAGTTCCCGACTTGTAATGGTGAAAAACACTGCATCTCACAAAGTGACATTGTTTAATGCGGTTTTCCGACGGTTCATATCTTAACCTAACCTAACATTCGCACTTGTATCTCAAAACGCTCTATTACACTGTTTCGTTTACAATTACGATATTTGCATAACCTCACAGTTTTTCACCAACTTATTACAGTACAGAACGCTGTCTCTCGCTAAATGACATCGTTCTTTAAGGTTTCACGATGCTTGCATGCCCTTTAACGAGAATATCACAACATACCAGTTTCGCACTTGTAACGGTACAACACGCAGTATTTGGCTTGTTCATGCCGTTTTGTGTGCTTTCACAACATTTCACCTATCGCAGTTTCGTACTCGCAATAAAACAACACTATCTCGTTAGATGACGTTGTTCTTGGTGGTTTCACGACGCTACCTGGCTTAAACTAACATAACTCAACCTAACTAAACCTTCGCGCTTCTATCGTTAGAAAACGTTTTACTCGCTACTTTACATTGCTTTCTACAATATTACGACGGTTTCAAGCGCTTTCACATTAGATATCGCAGTTCCCGACTTGTAATGGTAAAAAATACTGCATCTCACTAAGTGACATTGTTTAATGCGGTTTTACGACGGTTCATATCTTAACCTAACCTAACCTAACCTAACTTAACCTAACCCAACCCAACCCCACCCAACCCAACCTAACTTAACCTAACCTAACCTAACCCAACCCAACCCAACATAACCTAACCTAAACTAACCTAACCTAACCTAACCTAACGTCCCCTAACCTAACCTAACCTATAACCCAATCCAACCCAACCCAACCTAACCTAACCTAACCTAACCAAACCTAACCTAGCCTAACCTAACCCTACTGAAACGTTCCGCATATACGGATCCGTACATACGCAATTATTGGACTACGGAAAGCCGCATCATGCGGAAAGATGCGAACATCGGCAGCTTACGGAAAGCGCCATATCATGCGAAAAGATGCGGACATCCGCAGCTTACGGAAAGCGCCATATCGCGCAGAAAGTTGCGGACATCCGCAGCTTACGGAAAGTGCCATATCATGCTAAATTACCCGATAAGCAGCTTACGGAAATTAGCATAATGCAGAAACTATGCAGCTATCTGCTGCATCTTGCAAAGATCAAATGGACATCCTAGATCTCGAGTAAAAGCAATTGGCCATTCACGTTGTTTGCAAAAGCAAGTACAGCGTAGAAATATATATGAATAATTCATTCTTAATATGTTGCATGAAGGTGAAATATGTTTGCTATCTGAAACAGCCTTGATGAGTAAACAAAGGCTTGAAAGAAACAAATGTGTTAAGAAGCTACTTAATGAGGGATTGAATCATCGGCATCTTTCTAATTGTCGTGATGCGGAAGCAAAATTACCTTTCAAATAGAATACATTACAAAACTACTAAATTAACATGCTAGCGATCATAAATGGTGGTTACATTGCAACACATTAATGCAGTGTTCTATGCAAGACCTAAAGAGCTTATAAAGTTATTATTATCAATAGAGAAGCATTATTATACACACCAGCCCTGCTACAATCAATATATATTTTTTATTTGTCTGTATGCTCCAGCTGAGAATGGTGACATTGCAGCGTTGATGGTACACAAATGAGGTGACTACACCGTAATTTCACGAGCTCCACCTAAGCCACAGGATGGTGGCACAAAACACAATGTAACAGCAATTTTAGAACGAAATGTTTAAACATAAATAATAATCATAGCACTGTGAAAGTGTGGCGCTGTGTTTGTATCATGAACGCCTTGTGGAGATCGGCGAAATGCTGCTTGAGGCTCCGGCACCACTGTAAATTTGAAAGGTCACTGCCATAGAACTTGTGTGTCCTTCATAAGCACCTGGAAATGAAAATAATTGGCACAAATAATGTCAGAGACACATGTTAGCACATTAGTTCACATACACAAGAAATATAACACACAGAATGAAACTGAAAATGTAAGGCGCACAATCCTTCATGTTATGCATATGTGAATAATAGAAGGAATGAGTGTATAAATTAGTTCTGCCACATCAAAAAAAAAAACAACATGCTTATCACAGTGAAAATAACTAGGTTGTCACGCTTTTCAATAGTAGAGATAATCGATTAATATGTCCTTATGAAATTATGATTTAAATGCTTCCTGCACAGTAAAACTTTAGAAACTGCAAGTGAAAGCTCTCAATGTACATTTAATAGTGTGTGCATGTATATCTGCTGCCTTTATACTATACAGTTTGTGCACAAAATTGGCATCTTGAACAATTTTGAGAGTGAAACCTATGTAACTTATGAATGTTAAAATCACCATGAAAGCAAGCAGGACAAGGCAGGTGCCATTAAATATCTGTGCAAGCCAGATAACTATAACCGAACTGCACACATATAGGGGAGCAAGAGTACCAGAAATTCGGCTGCTGACCCACAGGTCGCGGTATCAAATCCCGGCTCCATTTCCGATGGAGGCAGAAATGCTGTAGGCACGTGTGCTGATTTGGGTGTACGTTAAAGAACCCCAAGTGGTCGAAGTTTCCAGTGCCCTCCACTACGGCCTCTCTCATAATCATATCGTGGTTTTCGGACGTGAAACCCCACATATAAATCAAGAATAACAGAAATAAACTGCCAACAGAAAAGTTGGGTGCATGTGCTATCTGTAAGTGCTTACACCTTACTACATACAGCATGCTCATTCCATTTTAAATACCAATATTGAAAATAACTGCTCTATTAGGAATATAAAAGGTAAGGTAGAACTGAACGACCCTACAAAAAGTGACCCTATTATGACAACACGTTTTCTTATAACAAAATTGACTAAGACTCTGAAATATCATTATGCAAGAAAACATCTTCAAAAGAACAATCATGTTTGAAGTCATATATTTTTAATATGGCTACTATGACTATAACCAAGAAATCGACCTCAACATGGCTAATGTTAGTTTTTAAGGCCTCTGTTCACTAGACAACGAAATATACCACAAAAAGCACAGCGTTCAGGCAGAGCACCACACAAAAAAAGAAAGCAGTCCTTTTTGTTATTATCTACAATGCCTTTAAAATGGTATTTTTACCTCTACTTTCCACTTTTTATCGAAGTAACTGGTGTGAAACAAGTTAGCTCAAAATACACTGTGCCTCCAAAACCTGTTGGTTGAATCTGAATTTTTTAAAAATGGTGAAGCTTGCACTAAATTAGGCTCCACAAGCCTTGGAACAGCGAGACTGCATGACTCTTAGGACTACTTTGGTTACTTGTGTTTTGTTTCTGGGCCTAAGCATAAAGACAAGGGCTTAACTGAATTGCTGCTAACAAACAAATGCTTTCGAAATTGCCGGAGCGTCAAAGGATGCTCAGACATTTGTTGTTTTTTGCACTGGGCTATTCTACACCAAACATACAAACCATACTGCCTGGCGACCATCACAGATGTATAGTTTAAAAAAATGATGGTAATTTACTCTTCTGAAAATAGCTATTTGCAGAAATGTTTTGAAGAGGAAAAAGTAGTGGTCACGTGGGTACCATCAGAATTTCGCAGAATGTCGTGCGGGTGTTATTTGTGAGAAAAATTTTGAAGTACCGCTTTTTCTTGCCATATCAAATTTGATCTACATATTAAGTAAAGGTGCTTCTTAAAGTATTTGAAGCCGAGTAACATTAGTGCAATTTTTCGGCTACATAGGCTTTGAAGAATTCAGCCAAACTGTTTATCGTTTGCATTTCTTGTATGGCAATACTGCACTTTGTATGAATATTTGAGCCACAAATACTCACTGCACAGAAGTTATATTTCACGAAAAAAAATAATGTTAGGTCCAGATTACAAATATCACTATATAATCGTTTTTGTCCACTTTGAGATGCAACTTGAGCTGTGTGTTTGTGTAATTGAATATTACTTTTATGTGTAAGTTGAAAGCAAATAAACAGTTCTTGTTATATGGCAAGTGTTATCATTACAATTTTTGTTTAAATGAGGAAAATGATTTTTGAAGTCTCCTATTGAGGGCCATGGAGAACTTCGGAATGGAAGCTGTCGTATATCAAATGCAGAAAACAGCCATCATAAGAAAACTTCAAAAATTCATTTCTACTTTAAGACAAAGTGTAATCATATAACTTGCCATATAAAGAGAACTGCTTCCTTGCTTTTGATCTGGCAAAAAAATTGCACTAATATTACTGAGCTTCATGCACTACACACAATCACCTTTACTTAATACCTACACCGAATTTGGTGTAAAAGAGGCAGTATTTTTGAAACACTTTTTACTTTTCACAAACAACACCCAGACGACATCCTGGGAAGTCCAGAAGGCACCAACGTGGCCTAATATTTTGTTCGCTGCGATATATTTTAGCATTTTGCTGTTTTCAATACAGTAACCGAGCACAATATTTTTTTTTAAAACACATTTAGTACGGTTGGCAAAATGGCTGGGATGTTTGATGTGTAATTGCTTCACTGCCAGCATTTATTCTTCCGAAGCTCAAGCTATCACCTCTCTGTTACTGCCTCCCTCACATACAATGCCTGCATAGAAAAGAAAAAGAAAGGCAGGTCCGACAAAGTTTGCAAGGCAAGATATTTTCAAGTTGGATAAATTCATTACCATAAACAGCAGCAAAACAACATTCATTTTGAGTAGTCCAAGACACAAGCTATATACCAGCATACTAAGAGCCAAGCACAAACTTTTCATTTGAACATGTGTGGTGATAGACAGGAAGCACTTATTGCAAGACTGATCAGTCTGTAATTAACTGAATGAAGTACAATGCACTGTTCAATCCAACACCACATAGGCATCTTTGCTATAGCAAAGCCATGTGTCATTGATTCATGCATTAGATGGGACAATGCCAATGTAACAAAAAGGGTGAAAAAAGAAAACAAGGGAAAAAAAAGAAGAAAAGGGGGGATGCAAAGTAGGAGCAGTGTAGCACTACTTTTACTTCATCCCCCTTTTCTTTCTTCGTTTCTCTTCTTTTCTATCATTTATCTTTTTTTGCTTCCCTTACCCCCAACCTCCGACAGGAGAACACTTTGTATCAGCGCAACCTAACTTGAAAAGAAGCAAGGGCTGCACTCTTCTGCGTTATAGGTTTTTTTTTCTTTCAGACAAACATTTCCAACAGGCACACACGCCTACACCAAAAGATGATGTCATTACTGACCTTATTTAAACTAACACGCCAAGGATGACAAGGTGACTTCTAAAAATTAGGTCCTCCTTTCGCAACATCGGCCAGCCTGTCTGAGGCACTTCCACTGTTCACCCTGATTATTAGATGTTTCCATCTGTCGACTCACATCTTCACTTTGGATAACACTAAGACGAGCTTACATTGATGAATACCCACGAAAGTTTAGTGATGTATCATGTATGAGATTAAGCAACTCTGTTAAAAAATTATTGATAGCTTGCTTCCAGGCTTTTTATACTGTAGCCTAAAACTTCGTAATGTCTTCTATGAACATGAACCAGATTGACAACGTAATGCACAACATGCTTAAGAATACTGCGAGGAACATGATAACGACAAAACGACCGGCCACCCAAATTTTTCGCTGTACATGTTTATAAAATGTTCATGTACACCCAAACGAGGTGCTTATGATACAAGCCGAAAAAACCTACAAGTAGGGCCTTGGAGCCTTCTGGAAGTAGACGTGTTGCATTTTTTCTGTGGAGGACTTTACACCCATAAGTGAGGAACAAAACTCCTATATAATGAAGAATGTTGGCAGCTATCAGTTATAGAACAACCTAATGCAGCTAATCTTCCCCGACACATCTGTACATTTAGAGAGGTGACGTAGCTTCTGTGATTGTGGCAGTAACTCCAACAGGACCAGTGCGAAAATTGGCACTACTTGGCTAGACAAATGTCCAAACATGCCTGCCCGACTCCCTCTAGCCATCCCGGCTGAATCTGACACATGATTTCTTAACTGCTGGCTGGACAAAAACAAAACCACTGAAGCACTCACAATACACAGCGTGAAGTTCCTCTGGAGTGGTCAACTTCGTCTTCTGCGATGAAAGAGCAGCACAGTGTACTGATAAGGCACTCCTTGCAATGGCTTTCAATGCCACACAGTGACCATGATTTTCCTGTCGAAGAGAGCTTCGGGAGCTTGGAGGGTGCTTGCTCTTTTCTGGGGGCTGCTGCTGCTCCTCGTTTTCTGCTCAAGGTCAACCTGCACAAAGTTGTAGACGAGGCTTTAAGAGTTGTATATAATGATATGCAAATTTTCACTGAACACACATTTCCTCGTGGCACACTGAGCAATTTCTTATAAAACTTCAGGCCTCGCATATGCAAACATTTACAATCGATCCGAAGATGCACTCGACTCTAAAGGAGCAAGTTTGTTATGTAGTGTATATAAAGAAAGGTCATTCAGCACAACCACAACTACAGTTGCACACGAAAACGACATTTTACACGATCCTGTTTATTTACATGGTCCATTTTATTTTATTTACACGGTCCATTTTACACGGTCCTGTTTTACACGATCTGGTCTGCATGAACTCTTGAACCGGGCACCATATAGATTGAAAGACACACACAGAGTTTGAGACAAACCTAGTTTCCCGTGGAGCATACTCTTGCACTATAACAACACATCTCAATTTAGTTAGTTGGTCAGAACGAGGTGAAAACAGCTCGCACTTGAAAAGCACGGGCAGAAGGAATGACGCCTGCACCCTGTGCTCCCTGTACATTCTCGTTGAGGGTGCAGTTTTCACCTTATCCTTATGCAATTTCGCATTTATAACATTGTTCGCTGCATAATCTTTGTGGCATTAAAGTGTGTGATATCGTCATGTGTATCCCATGTAATTTATAAAAATAGAATACAAGATAGCTTGATTCAAAAATAACAAAGTGCATCCAGTGCCATGTCCTGTAGCCATTCTTTAGGCAAGTGGCAGAATGATTTATTCTTCAAAACATATCTTACTTGTAACCACTACAAGAGCTAACTCGTGCACTGGCAGGTTCTGTTTGCCTCTTCAGATTATAAGGTACCTTTGTTACACCAGAAAGTCTTCAAGAAGAATAGAAGTGTTGTAATTGTGAAGAAAGAAAAGTAGGAGGAAAAAAAGATAACCTGCCCTGTACAGGGACCGAGCCTGCGAACTTCGAATAACATGTCCGATGCTCTATCAACTGAGCTACCATGGCGGCTATCCCTCTTCCATTTTGTACGGTATATATGTGCATTTATACATGGAAGAGTAAGTCAGCGCTGCTTGTTACCATTATGGCGAGTGTGGAACGCCTTTTTTTTGCCTACTGGCAATTACATTACGATTGCAATTACGTTACGATTACTTCCAATATCCCTATACTTCTTTGGCAGCATTATACATCTGTCAGTTCTCAGAAAATCTGCTAGTCACAGGAGGTGGCAATGGTTCACCCTCCCACCTAAATGCATGTACTTGAACATATGCACAACTGATCAAAAAAAAAAAAAACAAGTCACACACCGCTAAGATTACTGAGATTCACTGTTTCAGATTCATGAGTAAAAGAAAGAACTATAAATTTAAGGGTTTGTTGTCTTTGTTGAACACATTATAATGAGAACTAGTAGAAAATGATGCCAAACAAACTCTAGGAGATGTTATCAAAAGTAACTTTAACAAAATTATGAAAAGAAAAGTGAACAAAAACGTAACTTGGCAACGTTTCTTGACAATTGAATTGACATTACTTTTTATAACATCCCTATATTTTACTGGGTAATGTTGTCGGGTAATTCTCATTATTAGAGTGGTGAGTAGGCTGACAAAGAAAGCATATGGCATTGATACTTCTTTTGAACACCTAATAGTTTGAGGACCTTAAAAGAGCGGAAGCTATTTTGAGTAGACCAGAATATTTAGTTGGAGCGAAAAAAAAAAAACGTACACGCATTTTTACCAGGCTTTTTAACACATTTTGAGACATAAAAGTGTATGCTGCCAGTAATGTTAAGTACCATTACTTTTGTCACACTATGCACTGTAGCAGGTGTAGTTAGAGTGGTGATAGTGAAGGATTAATCAAGCACGCCACCAACTGTGTTCACATCAATGGTCGCGTATTTTAAAAATAAACCTGCTGTATAATAAAAAAAAGTTTAGAGCATTTATGTTTTTATCAAAATCAAGTTAAACCAACTGGGTAAGCAAACCATTTGCATAAAATCAAAAGGCATAAAGTGATTCATGTATTATAACTATGTGAACAATTTCAGCAATGCAGGGCAAAGTTACAACAGTTCTATTAAAAACCCCTCTCATTATAACATGCATGAAAAGCACCACACCAGAATATTTTATAGTGCATGTAATATCGAGACTACTAGACTGTCTATTGACCTTTCAGAAGAAGGGTATCTCCTTCACGTTCAAGGGGCAACCACTTAGCCTTTTCCTGAGCTTTTCTGTGAATATTTCCTGAATTTCAGATATCATTAGGATTGATTTAGAGTGAACAGATTTTGCTTACGCATTGAAACCTAGTTCTGTATGTAACTGCAATTATGGGTGCCAAACCACCTCCAATTAATTTTTAACATTTAACTCATTTTTTAACTGCAGCAGCACAACTAGCTGTGGGTGCCCAAAAAGTAGCTAGAAACAATACCTTTACCTCTTTGAGCCTTTCGAAAGTGTTCAGCTTCTCAGTGCTCACCTTACAACATTTTTTTTAAATACGTGTTTGTGTGCCCACTACTCTTGCTCCTTGTGCAGTGAGGAGGAGCACATGGCAAGAAGAGACAAGAAAGAAGCATTGCGAAAAAAAGCGAAATAAGCGAGGACCTCTTTTGTATCGTACAATGTGTGTAACATTACTATTGCGACAACATATAGACAAATTATCACGGCTATGCATCCATTGTAGAATCACACACAGCTGCAACACCAGGACTAAATTTAAACCTTGTGTTGGTTTAGTATCCCTTTATAGTGGCAAGCTAATGATATCTGCATTTGTTTGGCACACATTGAGATGCAGCGAAATGTGATATGGTAATCTCATTTAGAATGCACGTCATGTGGCTTCATTGTATATGTGGCCACAAGTAACTCTGGTTGCAAAGCAATATGGCAGAGCCTAAACAGACGTCACCGACCACTCCAATCTGAACTTGCCTTTGCTACTTGCCCATTATCATCCCAGCAAAAAATGAATAATTGAATCTGCTACAGGTATGTGCTAGCTTATGCTAAGGACCAAGTATGAAGGGTGTTTTGTCATTATTGAGATCAGTTATTTGTTCAAGAACACTTGCTGTCAAACACAAATACATTGCTGTCGAAGCATCAAGACTCAAATATAAAGCAAAAAGAAGTGTCTCTTTAAAAATTACAGGCCACAAGGTGCAAGATAAATATTTGATATACTTGGGATGTAAGGCACGCACAAGAGGTGCTGCCATATTATACTTTTTCTTGTGTTGAAACCTGCTTGCTTTACTCACCCAACACATCTGTAAAGATGCCGTGAAAACACCAAGGAGCTGATGCAGCAAGGTTGAACACATGTCCAGGAATTCCACCATTCCTATGCAGCCCTACAGCCTCCACAGTCCTGCAACCATTTGTAAGAAAAATATAGTTCTACCCAAAGTTCTTGGTTTACAGACACACATGCAAGACGCATAACCACTCTATAGGAAGTTTGCATGATAATGAGCTGGGTAGCAAAACGGATGCCAATATCAAGTATCCCGGCCTGCCGCTTCTTTCTTTCCGTTCTTAATTAATCAATCCATGGTTAATAAATGTTCCCCCAATGTGAAGTGTACTGGCAGTCCGGTGAAGAATTGCAATGTATTTCAAACACAGTCCAATTCATGGCAAGTAAGCATCCAATAGCGTTTTGTCAGCTGTTCAAGAAAAGAGCATGAAGTTTAGCTACAACCCATGTTTTTTATAAACACCATTCAATTTGATATAAAAGTTGTGAGCATTATGTGAAGGAACACGGATTAATGTTTAATCAATGATTTCTTATAATGTACTGATATGAATGCAACTAACTGAATATGAAACGATAATTTTTGCTTGAGAATTTAGAGTTATGAACACTATCGCACTTGCCAGCTGCATCTTGTCCAAAACAGCAGCAAGATGGGCTAGTTTCTGTAGGTGAGCAGTAATGAGCAGTGCAAAGTAACAACAAGAAACACCAGTAACAACAGTATGGAGCAAGCACAGACTGCCAACTGTATAATTTATTGCACAAAAGTTCGCCTGAATATCAGTCAGACAACTCGTGCAAATGAAGGTCCAGTTGGGAATGAACAAGTTACGAAATCGACAACGCCTGCTTTCACTAACAGGACCCTCATTCACATAAAGTATGCAGCGATAGGCCCCTACTGAGGTACGTCACAGCATGATGTCACTGGCACATGTAAAAGGTGTGGCTGGAAAAACACTCCCGCTGGTGGCTCAGCCCGGTACAGTCGTGCGGTGTTTGGGGCAAGTTTTAATTTTTCAAAGCTTACACTTCACGTTACAATGTCGACATTAGCTGTAGTATGTGTCAGCAAACATCTAGCTGTGTGGTAAAATATTTGCCACGCTGTCTGTTTATCTTGAAGAAGTGAACACACGTGGTGGCCTGTGCGAGGAACAGTGGCATAGTCTTCAAAAATGTGCACTGTTGATTGCGGCACGTAGTGTGCATTGAAAGGTATTGAGAATATTGGTTCAACTGAGAATATTGTGTGTGGTGTGTGCAGTGTCAATAACAATGTGTCTTGTTTGCGAAGACGTTAGCACTCATGGCAAGGACCGGTAGATGAAAAAACTTGATTCGACATTTTAGTCAAGGTAAATATGCACTTGACGCGACCATCTGCGAGTGGGTACATCTCGATGTTTGCGCTATGTGCAGAAAAAAATTGCATGGTCACCGGGCTAGAAGATACCATTTGCTGAAGCTGCATGTATGAATCGCCCCGACGAGTACGCAAGCCCAATAAAGGTATAACTCGTTTTATCGAAGGCCTCATATGTCTTTATGTAATAAACAGAGATTCTTGTTTCACATATACTCAGTACCTTTACCGCTCGATATTCATGAAGTGACAATGCAAACAACAAGTTTGTGTGTTAGGTCCTAAGGGAGCAATGTAAATATGCAAATAAGTTGTAGGTGTCAGATGCAGCGATGTAACTGCGCAAAAGATTACGTATATATTAGGCTACAGGTTTAGAATCGCATACATCTCAGTGGTCTATCAGGAACGTCACAAACAACTTCCTTGCCAACCAGCCCTTGCACAGAGGGAGGGAATGGCTGGCACGGCGCTCGAAGTGACGTCACACTATTTGCAAACATAGAGAGGTTTCTTACTTAGGCAACATTTTGCACAATATATTTTCTAGATGCACAACTGTACTCGTCCACATTAATCATACTGATGTCTTTTGTTGTTACTTTGTGCTGTGAATTACTAGGCATTTAGTCACCATGATCTTTAAAAGCTAATTTCAGTGTTCTCTCTCATATTGCTGACAACTGTGTTGTTGCATAAATTGGGCAAAAAAGCAACACAGAAAGGCTGTCACAATAAATACACCAACATGGGTATTTTCCTGCAAACAAAAATCGACACTCGTCCTGTCATTACCCGTCTTCCTTCTCTCTTTGCCTTGTTTGTGCTGAAACAGCCAAACACCTGATGAGTTAGATGAGAAATATTAACGCATCAAAACTATAAGTGCTTGCATCAGCAACTACACAACAGCGTGATAACCGCACCCCTGCCACACAGCAGCGAAACATATTTTGAACATGCTGGCAGTGTATTATTTGATAAAAAGCAACTCTGGCAGATTACAAAATCTCACATTGTGCATGCAAGTTTTCTTCAAAGTCAGGCGTACAATGTAGGTGCTGGCCGGTACATTATTAGTTACAAGCTAAAGCGTCTTGCAGGTACATATGCAGATTGCACGAACACCTCTCTCTCTACACTAGGCACACACATTATATCTTTTAACAAGCACACGCCACTGTTTAGGGGCATAATAACGCTCTACCGTGAACGTATGCTAATCAACCCACTTAGGCGGTTGGCTAGGTGAATCGAGCCAAGTTACGAATTGTATCACCCGCGAACGTAAACAAAATGCTGCTTTCCATCAAATGGCACTGCAGGCTTCGTTTAATCAACAACGTAGCAAGCGCCGTGTGCGTCTTCCTCACTACACTGCACATATGAAAAAATCGATCACCATACACATGCATGTTGCCGCAGTTGTCTCGAATGAGCTCCAGTAAGGCCGCGCCGATGCGCCATGGCTGTGCTAGCGTTAGCGTTGTCAAAGCGAATCGGCAACCGCACTCGCAAAGGCGCGTAAGGTTGCCGTTTCACGACGCCTCGTTCGAGTGCAGCAACACACACTTGCACTGAGTGGCATATTTGGTCTACATAAAAAAGTGTCCCCCTTACCTTTAGTTTCTTTCACACTGTCCCGAGGGAAGCAACCACTGGCGTCAGCCGTCACCTCGGAGTCCTTCGAGCGCCCGCCCAACCCGCCGATTCCTTGGACGACTCGCACTTGATCCACACTCGAACAACCGCGAGAATAGGGCGCAATCTTAGCACATCACACGAACGAGGAACGGCGCTTCCTTGCGTAAATTTAACATTTCGTGCTCTCGTGTGTAGCAGCGCGAACACAGGAGAGAGCTACCCACGGAGACAAAGACAAACAACATGTGGCTTTAGCTGTGAATGGATTTGGCTTGGATATCTGTGTGAGGGAAAAAAAAAACATCTGTCGCTGCTATAAACTAAAAAAATGTATGTTATCTGGCAAAATAACTTTAAAAGTAATAAACGGTTATTCAAAAAACAAGTTACAACTTATGAATATTTTCGCAGGTTTTTGTTTTGTTTTTGTTCTAGCAGACGACAGCCTCCTACTGCTTCTACGACAGACGTAGTGCGGTTTCACGTTCGGTGCGTGTCGCCGACACAAAGCTCTACAGTAGTGATATCAGAGTTATCAATTCTCAATGAATAATAGGATGGCTACAAAGCAGTAACATTTTGATATAGTGCAGTACGCAATCTTTCAAGGTATGACATTTCTTTGCTCTGAAGCAAATCGAAGCAAGCGGGCCGGCGCAATCAGCTGATGTCGTCACTACGCGAGGCATGGTCGTGCGCAATAACGTCGCGCCCCGCGCTCGATTTGTCATCAAGCGATAGAGCTACTAAGTGGAATACAGCTAGATGCAGGGATTAATGGCGTATCACTCTAATTCCCTGTGGTGGCCGACTCAATCGCAAGAGAGCCCCGGGAAACAACCTTCAACTGCTCAAGCTTGTGTGTGGATGTAAAAATACTTGTTTTCATCCGCGGCGGGGCAGCAATCTATAGTTGAAAGACATGCGAAAAGCATGTGACGTATATACAATCACAAAACGTATGCACACAACAATAGATACGATCGCATATCGTACATAAATATGCCAACACATAGCGTGTGAAAAGCAAATTTATATGCATAACTTAAACGCCACTTTACTGTTCTGCGCGAATAGCTCAGCTAGTTAACGCACTCGGTTCACGTGCACGAGCACAACTGAGTGGCGCAGGTTCGAGTCCCGCCAAAATTAGTTCTTTTTGTTTTTTTTTTTTCAAAGTTTTTATTGTACTACTATTTTTTCTAATGCCTTAGGTTATAAAACAAAATAAAAGCAATATTGCGTTCAAGTACGTATGTGGGACTGTGTTTTTTGCGCAACAGTTATTAGTATTTTTATTTTCAGTATTATTTTTTTTATTTATTTCATAATATAACAAAATTAAGGACTAAGGGGAACATTGGGTCTGCTTTATTGTGAAGGGACTCGAGAACTGAGAAAACTCAAACCAAAAAGTTTATTTGAGAAAAAACTGAGCATTTCACAGCCGGACCAGTTTCCTCAAGGGTAGGCCCTAGGTATGCGCGAGACTTGCTATATGACTCATCTCAAGCTGTGGCAGTTGAGGGAAGGCAATATCACCGAGGAGCAGTTCCAAAATATATTTTGGTTGATGTTTTTTGATTCCTCCAAAATAAGGGCTGCACAATTGTGATCGAGCCAAACCAAGAATTGCGGGCACGAAGTCATGAGACAGAAAATGAATAATGTTGATTGTTTGAAAAATTGCCCTTAATAAAAGGAAGAGTTATGGAGTGCTACGTAGCTTAACCTGCAGTAGGAATTTTATATATACTGTAATGATGATTGTAGTGGGTCATGCAAATCTCGGCACACACATTGTCAGTGCTAAGCACGAGACGCTCGGCCCGGACTGTCGCTGATTTTGATAGCTAGGCCTACGCTCCTACCTGGTCTCGGATAACAGTTTTGACTGTCTCCGTTCTATATTATAATTGGTGGAGTTTGCTGGGTCTCCTTGCAATCCTGGAGTTGCGAAGCCGGACTCTACCTGCTGTCATGACCACTGCATCTGCCACAAGCCCTCCTCCTATGGCTTCCCAGGCCATCGTGTGCTCCGGCGCGGTCCGTCAGCGGGATCCTCCCATATTCAGCGGCACTGACGACCACGACGTCGACGACTGGCTGGCTACTTATGAACTCGTGAGTGTCTTGAACAAATGGGACGAAGCCACGAGACGGGCCACTGTCGGCATTTACCTCAGTGGCATTGCCCACTTATGGCTTCGGAACCATGAGACCGACGTTCCCACCTGGACAGCATTCAAAGCAAAGTTCAGCGAAGTCTTTGGTCGTCCTTCTGTCCGCAAACTTCGTGCGGAGCAGCGCCTTCAGTCGAGATCTCAACTGCCTGGTGAGAACTTTACAAGTTATATAGAAGACGTCATTGACTTGTGCAAGCGCGTCGATGTGAACATGACAGAGGTGGACCGCATCAAGCATATTTTTAAGGGTATTGACGAGGACGCTTTCCAGATGCTCATTTCGAAAAGCCCTGCTACTGTCGCCCAAGTTACCGAGCTCTGCCAAAGCTATGATGAGCTCCGCCGGCAACGTCTCGTCACCCGCCGTGCTGTCCCACATCAGGAATCGATGTCCGGCTTAACTCCCTCGCAAGACCCCGTCCTCCTCTCGCAGATCAAAGATTTCGTGCGCGAAGAAGTTGCCCGCCAACTCTCGCTCATCTCTGGCCTACCGGAGCGCAGTGCACCGCTTAGCCCTACTCTACGGACTATTATACGAGATCAAGTGTCTGAGGTCCTTCCTCCACAGCTGGTGCCACCAGTCAATGCACCATTGACGTACGCCGAAGCAGCAGCACGACCACGACCACAAACGTTCCAAGCGCCGCCTCCACAGCCTGCTCCTGTTTATGCTGCCCTGCCGCCACGACCTCCACTTCGCCGAGTCCCTAATCCATGGCGCACTGCCGACAACCGACCGATCTGCTTTTCGTGTGGTCCACCTGGGCACGTCGCACGTCTGTGCCGCCGCCGTCCACTCCACTCACGTGAAAACCTACGTCCATACGAAAACGATTACACGTACACTCAATACACCCCAGACCCCGAATTGTACGCTCCTCGTCCAAGCCACCGACCAGCTCCTGATCGCCGATCTCCTTCTCCACGTCGACGCTCGCCCTCCCCGATGCGCCGACGCCCCCCTACAATCGACGCGGAAAACTAAATGACGCAGTTCCCGAGGCAAGAACTGCGTCCTCGTCGCAAAGCACAAGCCCTCTTCGTTCGCCGCCGAATGTAATTAATGCCGTTCTTGAAGGTGTACCCATACTTGCCCTTATTGATACTGGTGCCGCAATTTCTGTCATCGCCGAAAAAGTTTGCCGTTCAATTCGAAAAGTGACAACGCCTTACTTGGGTTCATGTCTTCATACTGCCACTGCACAGCCTGTGCAGCCTGTGGCCGCGTGTACTGCCAGACTTGTAATTCAAGGAGTGCCCTACACAGTCCAGTTCGTAGTACTCCCGCACTGTTCTCATGACATCATTTTAGGTTGGGATTTTCTCTCCCATCACCAAGCCGTCATTGATTGCGCCCGTGCCGAAGTCGCCTTTTGTCCCCTTGGTGATGCGCTACCAGTGCACGATCGCCCTTCCGACGCGAAGTTGGTCATTAGTGACGACACCCAAATCCCTCCACGCGCTACTGTCTTCGCACCTGTGTCGTGTTCCACCGTCGTCGACGCTACCGCATTCTTCACGCCTTCCGCTGCTTTCGTTCATCGCCACCTATCACCGCTCCCAACCGCTCTCGTTACACTTCAAGGTGGTGCGACCATCGTGCCTGTGAAGAATCCGTTCCCATTCACGATTACGCTATTCCGAGGCGAATGTATTGGTTCGATAGAATCATTCGAAACCATCGCTACACTTGACGTTCCTGATGAATCATCGGAAGTCAGTGCCCTCTCCTGTAGTTCCGTGAATGACCCTCCCACTACCGACATTTTCAACCGTGTCATCGACGAAGGCCTAAACCCACAACAGAGGTGTGAGCTTTTGAGCCTCCTTGACGAGTTTCGACAATCTTTTGACAGTCACAGCGCTACTTTAGGTCGCACATCTACCGTATGCCACCAGATCGACACAGGTAATCACCCACCACTACGGCAGCGACCATACCGTGTTTCGCCAACTGAACGCCGTATCATCGATGAACAAGTAGGTGACATGCTAAAGCGAGGCGTCGTTCAACTGTCAAACAGTCCTTGGGCGTCGCCGGTTGTTTTAGTTAAAAAGAAGGATGGCAAGATACGCTTTTGCGTAGATTATCGTCGCCTAAACAAAATAACACGAAAGGATGTTTATCCTTTGCCTCGAATTGATGACGCCCTCGACTCTTTACAAGGCGCAGAGTTCTTTTCCTCCCTTGATCTACGCTCTGGGTACTGGCAAGTGCCCATGAATCCGGATGATAGGCCAAAAACTGCATTTGTTACACCAGACGGCTTATACGAATTTAACGTGATGCCATTCGGGCTATGCAATGCGCCGGCAACATTTGAGCGCATGATGGACACTATCCTACGAGGCCTCAAATGGAACACGTGTTTGTGCTACTTAGACGATGTAGTGGTATTCTCACCCGATTTTCCCACGCACCTTCGTCGCTTGGAACAGGTTCTACGCTGCCTCTCTGCAGCCGGCCTCCAACTCAACTTAAAGAAGTGTCACTTTGGAGCGCGCAAGCTGACCATTCTCGGACACGTCGTGTCGAAGGATGGCGTTCTTCCTGACCCCGCTAAGCTACGTGCTGTTCGCGAGTTCCCGAGGCCCGCGTCTCTCAAGCAGCTGCGTAGTTTCATTGGCCTTTGCTCATACTTCCGCCGCTTCGTCCGAGATTTCGCCTCGATCATGGCGCCTCTGACAGACCTACTTCAGGGAGACCGCAATCTATCTGCGTGGTCTCCAGCTTGCGACAGTGCCTTTGCGAAGCTCCGTGAACTGCTTACAACACCACCCATACTGCGTCATTTCGATTCAAGCGCTCCCACAGAAATCCACACAGATGCTAGCGGTGTCGGTCTTGGCGCTGTACTCGCCCAACGAAAGCCTGGTTACCAAGAATATGTTGTTGCGTACGCGAGCCGCACTCTTACAAGAACAGAAGCAAATTATTCGGTAACTGAGAAAGAATGCCTAGCGATTATCTGGGCCATTACAAAATTTCGGCCTTATCTGTACGGCCGCCCTTTCTATGTTGTTACCGACCACCACGCGCTCTGCTGGTTATCCTCCCTCAAAGATCCCTCAGGACGCTTGGCACGATGGGCTTTACGGCTCCAAGAGTACGACATCCGCGTCATTTATCGCTCAGGCCAGAAGCACGCCGATGCCGACGCTCTTTCGCGTTCGCCTGTTTCTACTGATATTGCGAGTGTCTCCATCCAAGACAACTTCCTTCCACTATCAGGACCCATCAACATGGCTGCGGAGCAGCGCAAAGATTCGTGGATTGCGTCTCTGATGGATTACCTATCTGAAGCACTCGCCCACCCGCCATCTCGAGCGCTACACCGACAAGCCTCTCACTTCGCCATCCGTGATGGAATACTTTATCGCCGCAACTACCACCCTGACGGTCGCAAATGGCTACTCGTCATACCCAGGCATCTCCGCGCCAGCATATGTGCTGCTTTCCATGCCGATCCGCAGTGTGCGCACGCCGGTTTGTTTAAAACCTACGCCAGGCTACGTTTTCGGTTTTATTGGCGCGGCATGTACACATTCGTTCAAAAGTACATTCGATCTTGCACAGAGTGCCAACGCCGCAAGCACGATCCTAGCCGTCCTACTGCACCAATGCAGCCGTTACCGTGCCCAGTGCGACCATTCGACCGGGTTGGAATAGACCTTTATGGTCCTCTACCATATACATAAGCTGGGAATCGCTGGATTATTGTAGCGATCGACCATCTCACGAGATATGCAGAAACGGCCGCTCTACCAGCCGCGACGGCACGTGACGTTGCGTCTTTCCTGCTGCAACGTTTTGTTCTGCGTCATGGCGCTCCACGTGAACTTTTGAGCGACCGAGGCCGCGTCTTTCTCGCGGATGTTATTCGAGAACTTCTTGCAGAATGCCATGTAATTCACCGCTGTACTACCGCATATCGCCCACAAACAAATGGCTTGACCGAGCGTTTCAACCGTACTCTTGGCGACATGCTTTCTATGTATGTCGCCTCCGACCACACCAACTGGGATCTCATCCTTCCTTACGTAACGTACGCTTACAACACGGCACCTCAAGCGACGACAGGCTTTTCTCCATTCTTTTTACTTTATGGTCGAGAACCATCGTCTCCAATTGACACCATTCTCCCCTACCGACCCGACTCATCCGAAGGCACACCACTTTCCGAAGCCGCGCGGTATGCGGAAGAATGTCGGCAATTAGCTCGCACCCTTACAACACAAGAACAAGGGCTACAGAAATTTCGTCACGACGATGGACGGTCCAACTACCAATTTTCGCCCAACTCTCTTGTTTGGCTGTGGGTGCCCCCCAGTGCTGCTCCTGGTACCTCTACAAAGTTTGTCAGCAGGTACCATGGACCTTATCGCGTCATAGAACAAACTTCCGCTGTTAACTACCTCATCGAACCCCTCACGGCCACTGTCGACATGCGTCGCCGAGGCCGCGAAATCGTACATGTGAATCGCCTCAAACCATATCACGAACCACTTGTCCTCACGACACCTTAGAACACTTACTTGGCATTATCTTCAGCGAGGGGGAAATATGTAATGATGATTGTAGTGGGTCATGCAAATCTCGGCACACACATTGTCAGTGCTAAGCACGAGACGCTCGGCCCGGACTGTCGCTGATTTTGATAGCTAGGCCTACGCTCCTACCTGGTCTCGGATAACAGTTTTGACTGTCTCCGTTCTATATTATAATACATATAAATAGTTTAAAATGGACAATGTTGCACACACAGACATTGGTTAAATTTCTTTGCAGCACAGTTGAAGCATCGATGTAGAACTGAAGCATCAAGAGAAGCTCATGCGTCCTCACTTTATTGCGCTTTACATAGCTTGTATGCGTCCATGCAGCCATGATATGATATATTTTGAAGCATTTGTTTAACCTATAATCTTCTTATTCATTAAAGCTGGCCCATAAGTTGTGTCTTATGTAGCACTACAATTGAAGCGTAATCTGCATGGTGGTCTGAAACGATGCTTTTGAAGATCTCAAAACGACCCAGCTCTATACACGACCATCCGTGCATCAATGATAAGCACCATTATGTGTTTGTACATATCAGTTGTGCTCTCATACTTAATTATTTTTCTGACCACTCCCTCTGCCCCTACCTCGTTTCTGTCGTGAAGCTGTGGCAAGTTGTGTATAGCTGTATCTATATTGTAGGAGCACATATACTATCAATAAAAAATAATTTTTAGGCTACATGCAATTAGTTTTCATAGATTTTCATTTCTTTTGTCGGTGCTCAGGAGATCTAAGCTCATGGTCGATATTGTAAAGTGACATTTCTCTTTGCCAATGTTAATGAGAACAGTTTCATTAATATTGACAAGTTCATTCACATTGAATTTAGTTCTCATTATTATTGTTTCTACCAAAAACAAGCCCTTGAAGTTATGCTTTGCTTGCTTAATTTGTTTTCGTGTGACAGCATGCAAGTAAAATGACAGTTATTGTCATTCCTTGTGAATGACACATTTTCCGTGTGACAGACTTTAGCACCTGGTCATCTGCAGAAGTTGTATTCATTCTGGAAAAGGGCGAACAGTGGTGACTGACAACACAGACTAGCCTGCGTTATTCTTTTGTACTATATATGTCACTGTGCATTCATTTGTAACTTTATAGAGCTTGGATTTCCTACTGAAAATGTGACAACAACTAGTACAGTTTCCACATTTTTGCAACAATCCACATTCCTTTCATACACTATTGCACATTTTCGTAAGCACCTTACAAAATTTGTATATTTCCGTAAGACCTTACATTCTGTATTTTCCTTATGAAAGCTTCTGTACACTCAATACACTTTCCTTATCCTCCCATATCTTCCATAATGAACTCTCCGTATGCCCCATAAGTCTCCTTATCTTTCCATATTTTCCATAAAACTCACTCCATCCACGCCATAAAACTTCCTTATCCTTCCATATACTCCATAAAAAGCATTCCATATATGCCATACATTTTCCTTATCTTTCTGTATACTCCATAAAAAGCTTTCCGTATACGCCATACAATTTCCTTATCCTTCCATATACTCCATAAGAAGCTTTCCGTAAATGCCATACAACTTCCGTATATTTCCATAAAACTTCATTAGTTTTCCGTATGTAGCATAAGGAAATGTTACGGAGTCCATATATTTTCCGCAAGATTTCATACGGAACTTTTCAGTAGGGAACCTAACGTAACCTAACGTAACCTAACCTAACGTAAGCTAACCTAACCTAACCCAACCTAACCGAACCCAACCCAACCACACCCAACCCAACCTAAACTAACCTAACCTAACCTAACCTTACCTAACCTAACGTCCCCTAACCTAACCTAACCTATAACCCAATCCAACCTAACCTAACCTAACCAAACCTAACCTAGCCTAACCTAACCTAACGTAATCTAACCTAACCTAACCTAACCTAACGTAACCTAACCTAACCTAACCCAACCTAACCCAACCCAACCCAACCACACCCAACCCAACCCAACCTAACCTAACCTAACGTAACGTAACCTAACCTAACCTAACCTAACCTACTGCAACCTAACCTTACCTAACCTAACGTAACCTAACCTAACCTAACCCAACCTAACCTAACCTAAGCTAACCTAATCTAACCTAACCTAACCTAACCAAACCTAATCTAACCTAACCTAACCTAACCTAACGTAACCTAACCTAACCTATCCTAACCTAACCTAACCTAACGACGGTTGCAAGCGCTTTCACATTAGATATCGCAGTTCCCGACTTGTAATGGTGAAAAACACTGCATCTCACTAAGTGACATTGTTTAATGCGGTTTTACGACGGTTCATATCTTAACCTAACCAAACAATCGCACTTGTATCTAAAAATGCTCTATTACACTGTTTCGTTCACAATTACGATATTTAGATAACCTCACAGTTTTTCACCAACTTATTTCAGTACAGAACTCTGTATCTCGCTAAATGACATCGTTCTTTAAGGTTTCACGATGCTTGCATGCGCTTTCACGAGAATATCACAACATAGCAGTTTCGCACTTGTAACGGTACAACACGCAGTATCTGTCTTGTTGATGCCGTTTTGTGTGCTTTCACAACATTTCACCTATTGCAGTTTCGTACTCGCAATAAAACAACACTATTTCGTTGGATGACGTCCTTTTTGGTGGTTTCACGACGCTACCTAGCTTAAACTAACATAACAACCTAATATAACCTTCGCACTTCTATCATTAGAAAACGTTTTACTCGCTACTTTACAATGCTCTCTACAACATTACGACAGTTTCATGCGCTTTCACAATAGATATCGCAGTTGCCGACTTGTAATAGTGAAAAACACTGCATCTCACTTAGTGACATTGTTTAATGCGGTTTTACGACGGTTCATATCTTTACCTAACCTAACGTTCGCACTTGTATCTAAAAACGCTCTATTACATTGTTTCGTTAACAATTACGATATTTACATGACCTCACAGTTTTTCACCAACTTATTACAGTACAGAACGCTGTATCTCGCTAAATGACATCGTTCTTTAAAGTTTCACGATACTTGCATGCGCTTTAACGAGAATATCAAAATAAAGCAGTTTCCCACTTGTAACGGCACAAGACGCAGTATCTGGCTAGTTCATGCCATTTTGTGTGCTTTCACAACATTTCACCTATTGCAGTTTCGTACTCGCAATAAAACAACACTATCTCGTTAGATGACATCGTTTTTGGTGGTTTCACGATGCTACCTAGCTCAAACTAACCTAACCTAACCTAACCTTCGCACTTCTGTCGTTAGAAAACGTTTTACTCACTAGTTTACAATGTTTTCTACAAGATTACGACGGTTTCATGCGCTTTCACATTAGATATCGCAGTTCCCGACTTGTAATGGTGAAAACCACTGCATCTCACAAAGTGACATTGTTTAATGCGGTTTTCCGACGGTTCATATCTTAACCTAACCTAACATTCGCACTTGTATCTCAAAACGCTCTATTACACTGTTTCGTTTACAATTACGATATTTGCATAACCTCACAGTTTTTCACCAACTTATTACAGTACAGAACGCTGTCTCTCGCTAAATGACATCGTTCTTTAAGGTTTCACGATGCTTGCATGCCCTTTAACGAGAATATCACAACATACCAGTTTCGCACTTGTAACGGTACAACACGCAGTATTTGGCTTGTTCATGCCGTTTTGTGTGCTTTCACAACATTTCACCTATCGCAGTTTCGTACTCGCAATAAAACAACACTATCTCGTTAGATGACGTTGTTCTTGGTGGTTTCACGACGCTACCTGGCTTAAACTAACATAACTCAACCTAACTAAACCTTCGCGCTTCTATCGTTAGAAAACGTTTTACTCGCTACTTTACATTGCTTTCTACAATATTACGACGGTTTCAAGCGCTTTCACATTAGATATCGCAGTTCCCGACTTGTAATGGTAAAAAATACTGCATCTCACTAAGTGACATTGTTTAATGTGGTTTTACGACGGTTCATATCTTAACCTAACCTAACCTAACCTAACCTAACTTAACCTAACCCAACCCAACCCAACCCCACCCAACCCAACCTAACTTAACCTAACCTAACCTAACCCAACCCAACCCAACATAACCTAACCTAAACTAACCTAACCTAACCTAACCTAACCTAACGTCCCCTAACCTAACCTAACCTATAACCCAATCCAACCCAACCCAACCCAACCTAACCTAACCTAACCTAACCAAACCTAACCTAGCCTAACCTAACCTAACGTAACCTAACCTAACCTAACCTAACGTAACCTAACCTAACCTAACCCAACCTAACCGAACCCAACCCAACCACACCCAACCCAACCTAAACTAACCTAACCTAACCTAACCTTACCTAACCTAACCTAACCTAACCTAACGTAACGTAACCTAACCTAACCTAACCTAACCTACTGTAACCTAACCTTACCTAACCTAACGTAACCTAACCTAACCTAACCCAACCTAACCTAACCTAACCTAATCTAACCTAACCTAACCTAACCAAACCTAACCTAACCTAACCTAACCTAACGTAACCTAACCTAACCTAACCTAACCTAACGACGGTTGCAAGCGCTTTCACATTAGATATCGCAGTTCCCGACTTGTAATGGTGAAAAATACTGCATCTCACAAAGTGACATTGTTTAATGCGGTTTTACGACTGTTCATATCTTAACCTAACCAAACATGCGCACTTGTATCTAAAAACGCTCTATTACACTGTTTCGTTCACAATTACGATATTTAGATAACCTCACAGTTTTTCACCAACTTATTTCAGTACAGAACTCTGTATCTCGCTAAATGACATCGTTCTTTAAGGTTTCACGATGCTTGCATGCGCTTTCACGAGAATATCACAACATAGCAGTTTCGCACTTGTAACGGTACAACACGCAGTATCTGGCTTGTTGATGCCGTTTTGTGTGCTTTCACAACATTTCACCTATTGCAGTTTCGTACTCGACATAAAACAACACTATTTCGTTAGATGACGTCCTTTTTGGTGGTTTCACGACGCTACCTAGCTTAAACTAACATAACAACCTAATATAACCTTCGCACTTCTATCATTAGAAAACGCTTTACTCGCTACTTTACAATGCTCTCTACAACATTACGACAGTTTCATGCGCTTTCACAATAGATATCGCAGTTCCCGACTTGTAATAGTGAAAAACACTGCATCTCACTTAGTGACATTGTTTAATGCGGTTTTACGACGGTTAATATCTTAACCTAACCTAACGTTCGTACTTGTATCTAAAAACGCTCTATTACACTGTTTCGTTAACAATTACGATATTTACATGACCTCACAGTTTTTCACCAACTTATTACAGTACAGAACGCTGTATCTCGCTAAATGACATCGTTCTTTAAAGTTTCACGATACTTGCATGCGCTTAACCGAGAATATCAAAATAAAGCAGTTTCGCACTTGTAACGGCACAAGACGCAGTATCTGGCTAGTTCATGCCATTTTGTGTGCTTTCACAACATTTCACCTACCGCAGTTTCGTACTCGCAATAAAACAATACTATCTCGTTAGATGACATCGTTTTTGGTGGTTTCACGATGCTACCTAGCTCAAACTAACCTAACCTAACCTAACCTTCGCACTTCTGTCGTTAGAAAACGTTTTACTCACTACTTTACAATGTTTTCTACAATATTACGACGGTTTCTTGCGCTTTCACATTAGATATCGCAGTTCCCGACTTGTAATGGTGAAAAACACTGCATCTCACAAAGTGACATTGTTTAATGCGGTTTTCCGACGGTTCATATCTTAACCTAACCTAACGTTCGCACTTGTATCTAAAAACGCTCTATTACACTGTTTCTTTCACATTTAAGATATTTGCATGACCTCACAGTTTTTCATTAACGTATTACAGTACAGAACGCTGTCTCTCGCTAAATGACATCGTTCTTTAAGGTTTCACGATGCTTGCAGCTTTCACGAGAATATCACAACATAGCAGTTTCGCACTTGTAACGGTACAACACGCAGTATCTGGCTTGTTGATGTCGTTTTGTGTGCTTTCACAACATTTCACCTATTGCAGTTTCGTACTCGCAATAAAACAACACTATCTCGTTAGATGACGTCCTTTTTGGTGGTTTCACGACGCTACCTAGCTTAAACTAACATAACAACCTAATATAACCTTCGCACTTCTATCGTTAGAAAACGTTTTACTCGCTACTTTACAATGCTCTCTACAAAATTACGACAGTTTCATGCGCTTTCACAATAGATATCGCAGTTCCCGACTTGTAATGATGAAAAACACTGCATCTCACTTAGTGACATTGTTTAATGCGGTTCTACGACGGTTCATATCTTAACCTAACCTAACGTTCGCACTTGTATCTAAAAACGCTCTATTACACTGTTTCGTTAACAATTACGATATTTACATGACCTCACAGTTTTTCACCAACTTATTGCAGTACAGAACGCTGTATCTCGCTAAATGACATCGTTCTTTAAGCTTTCACGATGCTTGCATGCGCTTTAACGAGAATATCACAACATAGCAGTTTCGCACTTGTAACGGTACAACACGCAGTATCTGGCTTGTTCATGCCGTTTTGTGTGCTTTCACAACATTTCACCTATTGCAGTTTCGTACTCGCAATAAAACAACATTATCTCGTTAGATGACGTCCTTTTTGGTGGTTTCACGACGCTACCTAGCTTAAACTAACATAACAACCTAATATAACCTTCGCACTTCTATCGTTAGAAAACGTTTTACTCGCTACTTTACAATGCTCTCTACAACATTACGACGGTTTCATGCGCTTTCACAATAGATATCGCAGTTCCCGACTTGTAATGGTGAAAAACACTGCATCTCACTTAGTGACATTGTTTAATGCGGTTTTACGATGGTTCATATCTTAACCTAACCTAACGTTCACACTTGTATCTAAAAACGCTCTATTACACTGTTTCGTTCACAATTACGATATTTAGATAACCTCACAGTTTTTCACCAACTTATTTCAGTACAGAACTCTGTATCTCGCTAAAAGACATCGTTCTTTAAGGTTTCACGATACTTGCATGCGCTTTAACGAGAATATCACAATAAAGCAGTTTCGCACTTGTAACGGAACAAGACGCAGTATCTGGCTAGTTCATGCCATTTTGTGCGCTTTCACAACATTTCACCTACCGCAGTTTCGTACTCGCAATAAAACAACACTCTCTTGTTAGATGACATCGTTTTTGGTGGTTTCACGATGCTACCTAGCTCAAACTAACCTAACCTAACCTAACCTTCGCACTTCTGTCGTTAGAAAACGTTTTACTCACTACTTTACAATGTTTTCTACAAGATTACGACGGTTTCATGCGCTTTCACAATAGATATTGCAGTTCCCGACTTGTAAGGGTGAAAAACACTGCATCTCACTTAGTGACATTGTTTAATGCGGTTTTACGACGGCTCATATCTTAACCTAACCTAACGTTCGCACTTGTATCTAAAAACGCTCTATTACACTGTTTCTTTCACATTTAGGATATTTGCATGACCTCACAGTTTTTCACCAACTTATTACAGTACAGAACGCTGTATCTCGCTAAATGACATCGTTCTTCAGGTTTCACGATGCTTGCATGCGCTTTAACGAGAATATCACAACATAGCAGTTTCGCACTTGTAACGGTACAACACGCAGTATTTGGCTTGTTCATGCCGTTTTGTGTGCTTTCACAACATTTCACCTATTGCAGTTTCGTACTCGCAATAAAACAACACTATCTCGTTAGATGACGTCGTTTTTGGTGGTTTCACGACGCTACCTAGCTTAAACTAACATAACTCAACCTAACATAACCTTCGCACTTCTATCGTTAGAAAACGTTTTACTCGCTACTTTACATTGCTTTCTACAACATTACGACGGTTTCAAGCGCTTTCACATTAGATATCGCAGTTCCCGACTTGTAATGGTGAAAAACACTGCATCTCACTAAGTGACATTGTTTAATGCGGTTTTACGACGGTTCATATCTTAACCTAACCTAACCTAACCTAACCCAACCACACCCAACCTAACCTAACCTAAACTAACCTAACCCAACCTAACCTAACCTAACCTAACCTAACCTAACCAAACCTAAGCTAACATAACCTAACCTAACCTAACCTAACCTTACCTAACCTAACCTAACCTAACGTAACCTAACCTAACCTAACCTAACGTAACCTAACCTAACCTAACCTAACGTAACCTAACCTAACCTAACCCAACCTAACCCAACCCAACCCAACCACACCCAACCCAACCTAACCTATCCTAACCTAACCTTACCTAACCTAACCTAACCTAACCTACTGTAACCTAACCTTACCTAACCTAACGTAACCTAACCTAACCTAACCCAACCTAACCTAACCTAACCTAACCTAATCTAACCTAACCTAACCTAACCAAACCTAACCTAACCTAACGTAACCTAACCTAACCTAACCTAACCTAACGACGGTTTCAAGCGCTTTCACATTAGATATCGCAGTTCCCGACTTGTAATGGTGAAAAACACTGCATCTCACTAAGTGACATTGTTTAATGCGGTTTTACGACGGTTCATATCTTAACCTAACCTAACGTTCGCACTTGTATCTAAAAACGCTCTATTACACTGTTTCGTTAACAATTACGATATTTACATGACCTCACAGTTTTTCACCAACTTATTGCAGTACAGAACGCTGTATCTCGCTATGACATCGTTCTTTAAGGTTTCACGATGCTTGCATGCGCTTTAACGAGAATATCACAACATAGCAGTTTCGCACTTGTAACGGTACAACACGCAGTATCTGGCTTGTTCATGCCGTTTTGTGTGCTTTCACAACATTTCACCTATTGCAGTTTCGTACTCGCAATAAAACAACACTATCTCGTTAGATGACGTCCTTTTTGGTGGTTTCACGACGCTACCTAGCTTAAACTAACATAACAACCTAATATAACCTTCGCACTTCTATCGTTAGAAAACGTTTTACTCGCTACTTTACAATGCTCTCTACAACATTACGACGGTTTCATGCGCTTTCACAATAGATATCGCAGTTCCCGACTTGTAATGGTGAAAAACACAGCATCTCACTTAGTGACATTGTTTAATGCGGTTTTACGATGGTTCATATCTTAACCTAACCTAACGTTCACACTTGTATCTAAAAACGCTCTACTACACTGTTTCGTTCACAATTACGATATTTAGATAACCTCACAGTTTTTCACCAACTTATTTCAGTACAGAACTCTGTATCTCGCTAAAAGACATCGTTCTTTAAGGTTTCACGATACTTGCATGCGCTTTACCGAGAATATCACAATAAAGCAGTTTCGCACTTGTAACGGAACAAGACGCAGTATCTGGCTAGTTCATGCCATTTTGTGCGCTTTCACAACATTTCACCTACCGCAGTTCCGTACTCGCAATAAAACAACACTCTCTCGTTAGATGACATCGTTTTTGGTGGTTTCACGACGATACCTAGCTTAAACTAACATAACAACCTAATATAACCTTCGCAGTTCTATCGTTAGAAAACGTTTTACTCGCTACTTTACAATGCTTTCTACAACATTACGACGGTTTCATGCGCTTTCACAATAGATATCGCAGTTCCCGACTTGTAATGGTAAAAAATACTGCATCTCACTAAGTGACATTGTTTAATGTGGTTTTACGACGGTTCATATCTTAACCTAACCTAACCTAACCTAACCTAACTTAACCTAACCCAACCCAACCCAACCCCACCCAACCCAACCTAACTTAACCTAACCTAACCTAACCCAACCCAACCCAACATAACCTAACCTAAACTAACCTAACCTAACCTAACCTAACCTAACGTCCCCTAACCTAACCTAACCTATAACCCAATCCAACCCAACCCAACCCAACCTAACCTAACCTAACCTAACCAAACCTAACCTAGCCTAACCTAACCTAACGTAACCTAACCTAACCTAACCTAACGTAACCTAACCTAACCTAACCCAACCTAACCCAACCCAACCCAACCACACCCAACCAAACCTAAACTAACCTAACCTAACCTAACCTTACCTAACCTAACCTAACCTAACCTAACGTAACGTAACCTAACCTAACCTAACCTAACCTACTGTAACCTAACCTTACCTAACCTAACGTAACCTAACCTAACCTAACCCAACCTAACCTAACCTAACCTAACCTAATCTAACCTAACCTAACCTAACCAAACCTAACCTAACCTAACCTAACCTAACGTAACCTAACCTAACCTAACCTAACCTAACCTAACGACGGTTGCAAGCGCTTTCACATTAGATATCGCAGTTCCCGACTTGTAATGGTGAAAAACACTGCATCTCACAAAGTGACATTGTTTAATGCGGTTTTACGACTGTTCATATCTTAACCTAACCAAACATTCGCACTTGTATCTAAAAACGCTCTATTACACTGTTTCGTTCACAATTACGATATTTAGATAACCTCACAGTTTTTCACCAACTTATTTCAGTACAGAACTCTGTATCTCGCTAAATGACATCGTTCTTTAAGGTTTCACGATGCTTGCATGCGCTTTCACGAGAATATCACAACATAGCAGTTTCGCACTTGTAACGGTACAACACGCAGTATCTGGCTTGTTGATGCCGTTTTGTGTGCTTTCACAACATTTCACCTATTGCAGTTTCGTACTCGCAATAAAACAACACTATTTCGTTAGATGACGTCCTTTTTGGTGGTTTCACGACGCTACCTAGCTTAAACTAACATAACAACCTAATATAACCTTCGCACTTCTATCATTAGAAAACGCTTTACTCGCTACTTTACAATGCTCTCTACAACATTACGACAGTTTCATGCGCTTTCACAATAGATATCGCAGTTCCCGACTTGTAATAGTGAAAAACACTGCATCTCACTTAGTGACATTGTTTAATGCGGTTTTACGACGGTTAATATCTTAACCTAACCTAACGTTCGTACTTGTATCTAAAAACGCTCTATTACACTGTTTCGTTAACAATTACGATATTTACATGACCTCACAGTTTTTCACCAACTTATTACAGTACAGAACGCTGTATCTCGCTAAATGACATCGTTCTTTAAAGTTTCACGATACTTGCATGCGCTTAACCGAGAATATCAAAATAAAGCAGTTTCGCACTTGTAACGGCACAAGACGCAGTATCTGGCTAGTTCATGCCATTTTGTGTGCTTTCACAACATTTCACCTACCGCAGTTTCGTACTCGCAATAAAACAATACTATCTCGTTAGATGACATCGTTTTTGGTGGTTTCACGATGCTACCTAGCTCAAACTAACCTAACCTAACCTAACCTTCGCACTTCTGTCGTTAGAAAACGTTTTACTCACTACTTTACAATGTTTTCTACAATATTACGACGGTTTCTTGCGCTTTCACATTAGATATCACAGTTCCCGACTTGTAATGGTGAAAAACACTGCATCTCACAAAGTGACATTGTTTAATGCGGTTTTCCGACGGTTCATATCTTAACCTAACCTAACGTTCGCACTTGTATCTAAAAACGCTCTATTACACTGTTTCTTTCACATTTAAGATATTTGCATGACCTCACAGTTTTTCATTAACGTATTACAGTACAGAACGCTGTCTCTCGCTAAATGACATCGTTCTTTAAGGTTTCACGATGCTTGCATGCGCTTTCACGAGAATATCACAACATAGCAGTTTCGCACTTGTAACGGTACAACACGCAGTATCTGGCTTGTTGATGTCGTTTTGTGTGCTTTCACAACATTTCACCTATTGCAGTTTCGTACTCGCAATAAAACAACACTATCTCGTTAGATGACGTCCTTTTTGGTGGTTTCACGACGCTACCTACCTTAAACTAACATAACAACCTAATATAACCTTCGCACTTCTATCGTTAGAAAACGTTTTACTCGCTACTTTACAATGCTCTCTACAACATTACGACAGTTTCATGCGCTTTCACAATAGATATCGCAGTTCCCGACTTGTAATGATGAAAAACACTGCATCTCACTTAGTGACATTGTTTAATGCGGTTCTACGACGGTTCATATCTTAACCTAACCTAACGTTCGCACTTGTATCTAAAAACGCTCTATTACACTGTTTCGTTAACAATTACGATATTTACATGACCTCACAGTTTTTCACCAACTTATTGCAGTACAGAACGCTGTATCTCGCTAAATGACATCGTTCTTTAAGGTTTCACGATGCTTGCATGCGCTTTAACGAGAATATCACAACATAGCAGTTTCGCACTTGTAACGGTACAACACGCAGTATCTGGCTTGTTCATGCCGTTTTGTGTGCTTTCACAACATTTCACCTATTGCAGTTTCGTACTCGCAATAAAACAACATTATCTCGTTATGTGACGTCCTTTTTGGTGGTTTCACGACGCTACCTAGCTTAAACTAACATAACAACCTAATATAACCTTCGCACTTCTATCGTTAGAAAACGTTTTACTCGCTACTTTACATTGCTTTCTACAACATTACGACGGTTTCAAGCTCTTTCACATTAGATATCGCAGTTCCCGACTTGTAATGGTGAAAAACACTGCATCTCACTAAGTGACATTGTTTAATGCGGTTTTACGACGGTTCATATCTTAACCTAACCTAACCTAACCTAACCCAACCACACCCAACCTAACCTAACCTAAACTAACCTAACCCAACCTAACCTAACCTAACCTAACCTAACCTAACCAAACCTAAGCTAACATAACCTAACCTAACCTAACCTAACCTTACCTAACCTAACCTAACCTAACGTAACCTAACCTAACCTAACCTAACGTAACCTAACCTAACCTAACCTAACGTAACCTAACCTAACCTAACCCAACCTAACCCAACCCAACCCAACCACACCCAACCCAACCTAACCTATCCTAACCTAACCTTACCTAACCTAACCTAACCTAACCTACTGTAACCTAACCTTACCTAACCTAACGTAACCTAACCTAACCTAACCCAACCTAACCTAACCTAACCTAATCTAACCTAACCTAACCTAACCAAACCTAACCTAACCTAACGTAACCTAACCTAACCTAACCTAACCTAACGACGGTTTCAAGCGCTTTCACATTAGATATCGCAGTTCCCGACTTGTAATGGTGAAAAACACTGCATCTCACTAAGTGACATTGTTTAATGCGGTTTCACGACGGTTCATATCTTAACCTAACCTAACGTTCGCACTTGTATCTAAAAACGCTCTATTACACTGTTTCGTTAACAATTACGATATTTACATGACCTCACAGTTTTTCACCAACTTATTGCAGTACAGAACGCTGTATCTCGCTATGACATCGTTCTTTAAGGTTTCACGATGCTTGCATGCGCTTTAACGAGAATATCACAACATAGCAGTTTCGCACTTGTAACGGTACAACACGCAGTATCTGGCTTGTTCATGCCGTTTTGTGTGCTTTCACAACATTTCACCTATTGCAGTTTCGTACTCGCAATAAAACAACACTATCTCGTTAGATGACGTCCTTTTTGGTGGTTTCACGACGCTACCTAGCTTAAACTAACATAACAACCTAATATAACCTTCGCACTTCTATCGTTAGAAAACGTTTTACTCGCTACTTTACAATGCTCTCTACAACATTACGACGGTTTCATGCGCTTTCACAATAGATATCGCAGTTCCCGACTTGTAATGGTGAAAAACACAGCATCTCACTTAGTGACATTGTTTAATGCGGTTTTACGATGGTTCATATCTTAACCTAACCTAACGTTCACACTTGTATCTAAAAACGCTCTACTACACTGTTTCGTTCACAATTACGATATTTAGATAACCTCACAGTTTTTCACCAACTTATTTCAGTACAGAACTCTGTATCTCGCTAAAAGACATCGTTCTTTAAGGTTTCACGATACTTGCATGCGCTTTACCGAGAATATCACAATAAAGCAGTTTCGCACTTGTAACGGAACAAGACGCAGTATCTGGCTAGTTCATCCCATTTTGTGCGCTTTCACAACATTTCACCTACCGCAGTTTCGTACTCGCAATAAAACAACACTCTCTCGTTAGATGACATCGTTTTTGGTGGTTTCACGATGCTACCTAGCTCAAACTAACCTAACCTAACCTAACCTTCGCACTTCTGTCGTTAGAAAACGTTTTACTCACTACTTTACAATGTTTTCTACAAGATTACGACGGTTTCATGCGCTTTCACAATAGATATCGCAGTTCCCGACTTGTAAGGGTGAAAAACACTGCATCTCACTTAGTGACATTGTTTAATGCGGTTTTACGACGGCTCATATCTTAACCTAACCTAACGTTCGCACTTGTATCTAAAAACGCTCTATTACACTGTTTCTTTCACATTTAGGATATTTGCATGACCTCACAGTTTTTCACCAACTTATTACAGTACAGAACGCTGTATCTCGCTAAATGACATCGTTCTTTAAGGTTTCACGATGCTTGCATGCGCTTTAACAAGAATATCACAACATAGCAGTTTCGCACTTGTAACGGTACAACACGCAGTATTTGGCTTGTTCATGCCGTTTTGTGTGCTTTCACAACATTTCACCTATTGCAGTTTCGTACTCGCAATAAAACAACACTATCTCGTTAGATGACGTCGTTTTTGGTGGTTTCACGACGCTACCTGGCTTAAACTAACATAACTCAACCTAACATAACCTTCGCGCTTCTATCGTTAGAAAACGTTTTACTCGCTACTTTACATTGCTTTCTACAACATTACGACGGTTTCAAGCGCTTTCACAATAGATATCGCAGTTCCCGACTTGTAATGGTGAAAAACACTGCATCTCTCTAAATGATATTGTTTAATGCGGTTTTACGACGGTTCATATCTTAATTCACATAAAAAACAGCGCCAAAAAACGAGAGACAATTTGGCGCTGTTTTTTATGTGAATCATGTCGTACCAACTCGCCCAAGCAACCACGTTAGCTCATATCTTAACCTAACCCAACCCAACCTAACCTAACCTAAACTAACCTAACCCAACCCAACCTAACCTAACCTAACCTAACCAAACCTAACCTAACATAACCTAACCTAACCTAACCAAACCTAACCTAACATAACCTAACCTAACCTAACCTAACCTAACCTTACCTTACCTAACCTACCCTAGCTAACATAACCTAACCTAACCTAACCTAACGTTACCTAACCTAACCTAACCTAACCCAGCATAACCCAACCCAACCCAACCCAACCTAACCTAACCTTACCTAACCAAACCTAACCTAACCTAACGTAACCTAACCTAACCTAACGTAACCTAACGTAACCTAACCCAACCTAACCCAACCCAACCCAACCCAACCACACCCAACCCAACCTAACCTTACCTAACCTAACCTAACCTAACCTAACCTAACCTAACGTAACCTAACCTAACCTAACCTAACCTACTGTAACCTAACCTTACCTAACCTAACGTAACCTAACCTAACCCAACCTAACCTAACCTAACCTAATCTAACCTAACCTAACCTAACCAAACCTAACCTAACCTAACCTAACCTAACTTAACCTAACCTAACCTAACCTAACCTAACCTAACGACAGTTGCAAGCGCTTTCACATTATATATCGCAGTTCCCGACTTGTAATGGTGAAAAACACTGCATCTCACTAAGTGACATTGTTTAATGCGGTTTTACGGCGGTTCATATCTTAACCTAACCTAACGTTCGCACTTGTATCTAAAAACGCTCTATTACACTGTTTCGTTAACAATTACGATATTTACATGACCTCACAGTTTTTCACCAACTTATTGCAGTACAGAACGCTGTATCTAGCTAAATGACATCGTTATTTAAAGTTTCACGATGCTTGCATGCGCTTTAACGAGAATATCACAACATAGCAGTTTCGCACTTGTAACGGTACAACACGCAGTATCTGGCGTGTTCAAGCCGTTTTGTGTGCTTTCACAACATTTCACCTATTGCAGTTTCGTACTCGCAATAAAACAACACTATCTCGTTAGATGACGTCCTTTGTGGTCGTTTCACGACGATACCTAGCTTAAACTAACATAACAACCTAATATAACCTTCGCAGTTCTATCGTTAGAAAACGTTTTACTCGCTACTTTACAATGCTCTCTACAACATTACGACGGTTTCATTCGCTTTCACAATAGATATCGCAGTTCCCGACTTGTAATAGTGAAAAACACTGCATCTCACTAAGTGACATTGTTTAATGCGGTTTTATGACGGTTCATATCTTAACCCAACCTAACCTAACTTAACCTAACCCAACCCAACCCAACCTAACCTAACCTAAACTAACCTAGCCCAACCTAACCTAACCTAACCTAACCTAACCTAACCAAACCTAACCTAACATACCCTAACCTAACCTAACCTAACCTAACCTTACCTAATCTAACCTAACCTAACGTAACCTAACCTAACCTAACCTAACGTAACCTAACCTAACCTAACCTAACCCAACATAACCCAACCCAACCCAACCCAACCTAACCTAACCAAACCTAACCTAACCTAACCTAACCTAACGTAACCTAACCTAACCTAACGTAACCTAACCTAACCTAACCCAACCTAACCCAACCCAACCCAACCCAACCCAACCACACCCAACCAAACCTAACCTAACCTAACCTAACCTTACCTAACCTAACCTAACCTAACCTAACCTAACCTAACGTAACCTAACCTAACCTAACCTAACCTACTGTAACCTAACCTTACCTAACCTAACGTAACCTAACCTAACCCAACCTAACCTAACCTAACCTAATCTAACCTAACCTAACCTAACCAAACCTAACCTAACCTAACCTAACCTAAATTAACCTAACCTAACCTAACCTAACCTAACCTAACCTAACGACGGTTGCAAGCGCTTTCACATTAGATATCGCAGTTCCCGACTTGTAATGGTGAAAAACACTGCATCTCACTAAGTGACATTGTTTAATGCGGTTTTATGACGGTTCATATCTTAACCTAACCTAACGTTCGCACTTGTATCTAAAAACGCTCTATTACACTGTTTCGTTAACAATTACGATATTTACATGACCTCACAGTTTTTCACCAACTTATTACAGTACAGAACGCTGTATCTCGCTAAATGACATCGTTTTTTAAAGTTTCACGATACTTGCATGCGCTTTAACGAGAATATCACAATTAAGCAGTTTCGCACTTGTAACGGCACAAGACGCAGTATCTGGCTAGTTCATGCATTTTTGTGTGCTTTCACAATATTTCACCTATCGCAGTTTCGTACTCGCAAAAAACAACACTATCTCGTTAGATGACATCGTTTTTGGTGGTTTCACGATGCTACCTAGCTCAAACTAACCTAACCTAACCTAACCTTCGCACTTCTATCGTTAGAAAACGTTTTACTCACTACTTTACAATGTTTTCTACAAGATTACGATGGTTTCATGCGCTTCCACATTAGATATCGCAGTTCCCGACTTGTAATGGTGAAAAACACTGCATCTCACAAAGTGACATTGTTTAATGTGGTTTTACGACGGTTCATATCTTGACCTAACCTAACGTTCGCACTTGTATCTAAAAACGCTCTATTACATTGTTTCGTTCACAATTACGATATTTACATGACCTCACAGTTTTTCACCAACTTATTACAGTACAGAACGCTGTATCTCGCTAAATGACATCGTCCTTTGAGGTTTCACGATACTTGCATGCGCTTTAACGAGTATATCACAATATAGCAGTTTCGCACTTGTAACGGTACAACACGCAATATCTGGCTTGTTCATGCCGTTTTGTGTGCTTTCACAACATTTCACCTATTACAGTTTTGTACATGCAATAAAACAACACTATCTTGTTAGATGACGTCCTTTTTGGTGGTTTCACGACGCTACCTGGCTTAAACTAACATAACTCAACCTAACTAAACCTTCGCGCTTCTATCGTTAGAAAACGTTTTACTCGCTACTTTACATTGCTTTCTACAACATTACGACGGTTTAAGCGCTTTCACATTAGATATCGCAGTTCCCGACTTGTAATGGTAAAAAACACTGCATCTCACTAAGTGACATTGTTTAATACGGTTTTACGACGGTTCATATCGTAACCTAACCTAACCTAACCTAACCTAACCCAACCCAACCCAACCCAACCCAACCCAACCTAACCTAACTTAACCTAACCTAACCTAAACTAACCTAACCCAACCCAACCTAACCTAACCTAACCTAACCTAACCAAACCTAACCTAACATAACCTAACCTAACCTAACCAAACCTAACCTAACATAACCTAACCCAACCCAACCTAACCTAACCTAAACTAACCTAACCTAACCTAACCTAACGTCCCCTAACCTAACCTAACCTATAACCCAATCCAACCCAACCCAACCCAACCTAACCTAACCCAACCTAACCTAACCTAAACTAACCTAACCCAACCCAACCTAACCTAACCTAGCCTAACCTAACCAAACCTAACCTAACATAACCTAACCTAACCTAACCAAACCTAACCTAACATAACCTAACCTAACCTAACCTAACCTAACCTTACCTTACCTAACCTAACCTAACCTAACGTAACCTAACCTAACCTAACCTAACGTTACCTAACCTAACCTAACCTAACCCAGCATAACCCAACCCAACCCAACCCAACCTAACCTAACCTAACCTAACCAAACCTAACCTAACCTAACGTAACCTAACCTAACCTAACGTAACCTAACGTAACCTAACCCAACCTAACCCAACCCAACCCAACCCAACCACACCCAACCCAACCTAACCTAACCTAACCTAACCTTACCTAACCTAACCTAACCTAACCTAACGTAACCTAACCTAACCTAACCTAACCTTACCTAACCTAACCTAACCTAACCCAACCTAACCTAACCTAACCTAACCTAACCTAATCTAACCTAACCTAACCTAACCAAACCTAACCTAACGTAACCTAACCTAACCTAACCTAACCTGACCTAACGACAGTTGCAAGCGCTTTCACATTATATATCGCAGTTCCCGACTTGTAATGGTGAAAAACACTGCATCTCACTAAGTGACATTGTTTAATGCGGTTTTACGGCGGTTCATACCTTAACCTAACCTAACGTTCGCACTTGTATCTAAAAACGCTCTATTACACTGTTTCGTTAACAATTACGATATTTACATGACCTCACAGTTTTTCACCAACTTATTGCAGTACAGAACGCTGTATCTAGCTAAATGACATCGTTATTTAAGGTTTCACGATGCTTGCATGCGCTTTAACGAGAATATCACAACATAGCAGTTTCGCACTTGTAACGGTACAACACGCAGTACCTGGCTTGTTCAAGCCGTTTTGTGTGCTTTCACAACATTTCACCTATTGCAGTTTCGTACTCGCAATAAAACAACACTATCTCGTTAGATGACGTCCTTTTTGGTCGTTTCACGACGCTACCTAGCTTAAACTAACATAACAACCTAATATAACCTTCGCAGTTCTATCGTTAGAAAACGTTTTACTCGCTACTTTACAATGCTCTCTACAACATTACGACGGTTTCATGCGCTTTCACAATAGATATCGCAGTTCCCGACTTGTAATAGTGAAAAACACTGCATCTCACTAAGTGACATTGTTTAATGCGGTTTTATGACGGTTCATATCTTAACCCAACCTAACCTAACTTAACCTAACCCAACCCAACCCAACCTAACCTAACCTAAACTAACCTAGCCCAACCTAACCTAACCTAACCTAACCCAACCAAACCTAACCTAACATACCCTAACCTAACCTAACCTAACCTTACCTAACCTAACCTAACCTAACGTAACCTAACCTAACCTAACCTAACGTAACCTAACCTAACCTAACCCAACATAACCCAACCCAACCCAACCCAACCTAACCTAACCAAACCTAACCTAACCTAACGTATCCTAACCTAACCTAACGTAACCTAACCTAACCTAACCCAACCTAACCCAACCCAACCCAACCCAACCCAACCACACCCAACCAAACCTAACCTAACCTAACCTAACCTTACCTAACCTAACCTAACCTAACCTAACGTAACCTAACCTAACCTAACCTAACCTACTGTAACCTAACCTTACCTAACCTAACGTAACCTAACCTAACCCAACCTAACCTAACCTAACCTAATCTAACCTAACCTAACCTAACCAAACCTAACCTAACCTAACCTAACCTAAATTAACCTAACCTAACCTAACCTAACCTAACCTAACGACGGTTGCAAGCGCTTTCACATTAGATATCGCAGTTCCCGACTTGTAATGGTGAAAAACACTGCATCTCACTAAGTGACATTGTTTAATGCGGTTTTATGACGGTTCATATCTTAACCTAACCTAACGTTCGCACTTGTATCTAAAAACGCTCTATTACACTGTTTCGTTAACAATTACGATATTTACATGACCTCACAGTTTTTCACCAATTTATTACAGTACAGAACGCTGTATCTCGCTAAATGACATCGTTTTTTAAAGTTTCACGATACTTGCATGCGCTTTAACGAGAATATCACAATAAAGCAGTTTCGCACTTGTAACGGCACAAGACGCAGTATCTGGCTAGTTCATGCATTTTTGTGTGCTTTCACAATATTTCACCTATCGCAGTTTCGTACTCGCAAAAAACAACACTATCTCGTTAGATGACATCGTTTTTGGTGGTTTCACGATGCTACCTAGCTCAAACTAACCTAACCTAACCTAACCTTCGCACTTCTATCGTTAGAAAACGTTTTACTCACTACTTTACAATGTTTTCTACAAGATTACGATGGTTTAATGCGCTTTCACATTAGATATCGCAGTTCCCGACTTGTAATGGTGAAAAACACTGCATCTCACAAAGTGACATTGTTTACTGTGGTTTTACGATGGTTCATATCTTGACCTAACCTAACGTTCGCACTTGTATCTAAAAACGCTCTATTACACTGTTTCGTTCACATTTAAGATATTTGCATGACCTCACAGTTTTTCAACAACTTATTACAGTACAGAACGCTGTATCTCGCTAAATGACATCGTTCTTTAAGGTTTCACGATGCTTGCATGCGCTTTAACGAGAATATCACAACATAGCAGTTTCGCACTTGTAACGGTACAACACGCAGTATTTGGCTTGTTCATGCCGTTTTGTGTGCTTTGACAACATTTCACCTATCGCAGTTTCGTACTCGCAATAAAACAACACTATCTCGTTAGATGACGTTGTTTTTGGTGGTTTCACGACGCTACCTGGCTTAAACTAACATAACTCAACCTAACTAAACCTTCGCGCTTCTATCGTTAGAAAACGTTTTACTCGCTACTTTACATTGCTTTCTACAACATTACGACGGTTTCAAGCGCTTTCACATTACATATCGCAGTTCCCGACTTGTAATGGTAAAAAACACTGCATCTCACTAAGTGACATTGTTTAATGCGGTTTTACGACGGTTCATATCTTAACCTAACCTAACCTAACCTAACCTAACCCAACCCAACCCAACCCAACCCAACCCAACCCAACCTAACCTAACTTAACCTAACCTAACCTAACCCAACCCAACCCAACCTGACCTAACCTAAACTAACCTAACCTAACCTAACGTCCCCTAACCTAACCTAACCTATAACCCAATCCAACCCAACCCAACCCAACCTAACCTAACCCAACCTAACCTAACCTAAACTAACCTAACCCAACCCAACCTAACCTAACCTAACCAAACCTAACCTAACATAACCTAACCTAACCTAACCAAACCTAACCTAACATAACCTAACCTAACCTAACCTAACCTTACCTTACCTAACCTAACCTAACCTAACGTAACCTAACCTAACCTAACGTTACCTAACCTAACCTAACCTAACCCAGCATAACCCAACCCAACCCAACCCAACCTAACCTAACCTAACCTAACCAAACCTAACCTAACCTAACGTAACCTAACCTAACCTAACGTAACCTAACGTAACCTAACCCAACCTAACCCAACCCAACCCAACCCAACCACACCCAACCCAACCTAACCTAACCTAACCTAACCTTACCTAACCTAACCTAACCTAACCTAACGTAACCTAACCTAACCTAACCTAACCTAACCTTACCTAACCTAACGTAACCTAACCTAACCTAACCTAACCCAACCTAACCTAACTTAACCTAACCTAACCTAATCTAACCTAACCTAACCTAACCAAACCTAACCTAACGTAACCTAACCTAACCTAACCTAACCTAACCTAACGACAGTTGCAAGCGCTTTCACATTATATATCGCAGTTCCCGACTTGTAATGGTGAAAAACACTGCATCTCACTAAGTGATATTGTTTAATGCGGTTTTACGGCGGTTCATATCTTAACCTAACCTAACGTTCGCACTTGTATCTAAAAACGCTCTATTACACTGTTTCGTTAACAATTACGATATTTACATGACCTCACAGTTTTTCACCAACTTATTGCAGTACAGAACGCTGTATCTAGCTAAATGACATCGTTATTTAAGGTTTCACGATGCTTGCATGCGCTTTAACGAGAATATCACAACATAGCAGTTTCGCACTTGTAACGGTACAACACGCAGTATCTGGCTTGTTCAAGCCGTTTTGTGTGCTTTCACAACATTTCACCTATTGCAGTTTCGTACTCGCAATAAAACAACACTATCTCGTTAGATGACGTCCTTTTTGGTCGTTTCACGACGCTACCTAGCTTAAACTAACATAACAACCTAATATAACCTTCGCAGTTCTATCGTTAGAAAACGTTTTACTCGCTACTTTACAATGCTCTCTACAACATTACGACAGTTTCATGCTCTTTCACAATAAATATCGCAGTTCCCGACTTGTAATAGTGAAAAACACTGCATCTCACTAAGTGACATTGTTTAATGCGGTTTTATGACGGTTCATATCTTAACCCAACCTAACCTAACTTAACCTAACCCAACCCAACCCAACCTAACCTAACCTAAACTAACCTAGCCCAACCTAACCTAACCTAACCTAACCCAACCAAACCTAACCTAACATACCCTAACCTAACCTAACCTAACCTAACCTTACCTAACCTAACCTAACCTAACGTAACCTAACCTAACCTAACCTAACGTAACCTAACCTAACCTAACCTAACCCAACATAACCCAACCCAACCCAACCCAACCTAACCTAACCAAACCTAACCTAACCTAACCTAACCTAACGTAACCTAACCTAACCTAACGTAACCTAACCTAACCTAACCCAACCTAACCCAACCCAACCCAACCCAACCCAACCACACCCAACCAAACCTAACCTAACCTAACCTAACCTTACCTAACCTAACCTAACCTAACCTAACGTAACCTAACCTAACCTAACCTAACCTACTGTAACCTAACCTTACCTAACCTAACGTAACCTAACCTAACCCAACCTAACCTAACCTAACCTAATCTAACCTAACCTAACCTAACCAAACCTAACCTAACCTAACCTAACCTAACTTAACCTAACCTAACCTAACCTAACCTAACGACGGTTGCGAGCGCTTTCACATTAGATATCGCAGTTCCCGACTTGTAATGGTGAAAAACACTGCATCTCACTAAGTGACATTGTTTAATGCGGTTTTATGACGGTTCATATCTTAACCTAACCTAACGTTCGCACTTGTATCTAAAAACGCTCTATTACACTGTTTCGTTAACAATTACGATATTTACATGACCTCACAGTTTTTCACCAATTTATTACAGTACAGAACGCTGTATCTCGCTAAATGACATCGTTTTTTAAAGTTTCACGATACTTGCATGCGCTTTAACGAGAATATCACAATAAAGCAGTTTCGCACTTGTAACGGGACAAGACGCAGTATCTGGCTGGTTCATGCCATTTTGTGTGCTTTCACAACATTTCACCTACCGCAGTTTCGTACTCGCAATAAAACAACACTATCTCGTTAGATGACATCGTTTTTGGTGGTTTCACGATGCTACCTAGCTCAAACTAACCTAACCTAACCTAACCTTCGCACTTCTGTCGTCAGAAAACGTTTTACTCACTACTTTACAATGTTTTCTACAAGATTACGACGGTTTCATGCGCTTTTACATTAGATATCGCAGTTCCCGACTTGTAATGGTGAAAAACACTGCATCTCACAAAGTGACATTGTTGAATGCGGTTTTACGACGCTTCTTATCTTAACCTAACCTAACATTCGCACTTGTATCTAAAAACGCTCTATTACACTGTTTCGTTCACAATCACAATATTTGCATAACCTCACAGTTTTTCACCAACTTATTGCAGTACAGAACGCTGTATCTCGCTAAATGACATCGTTCTTTAAGGTTTCACGATGCTTGCATGCGCTTTAACGAGAATATCACAATATAGCAGTTTCGCACTTGTAACGGTACAACACGCAATATCTGGCTTGTTCATGCCGTTTTGTGTGCTTTCACAACATTTCACCTATTACAGTTTCGTATATGCAATAAAACAACACTATCTCGTTAGATGACGTCCTTTTTGGTGGTTTCACGACGCTACCTGGCTTAAACTAACATAACTCAACCTAACTAAACCTTCGCGCTTCTATCGTTAGAAAACGTTTTACTCGCTACTTTACATTGCTTTCTACAACATTACGACGGTTTCATGCGCTTTCACAATAGATATCGCAGTTCCCGACTTGTAATAGTGAAAAACACTGCATCTCACTAAGTGACATTGTTTAATGCGGTTTTATGACGGTTCATATCTTAACCCAACCTAACCTAACTTAACCTAACCCAACCCAACCCAACCTAACCTAACCTAAACTAACCTAGCCCAACCTAACCTAACCTAACCTAACCCAACCAAACCTAACCTAACATACCCTAACCTAACCTAACCTAACCTTACCTAACCTAACCTAACCTAACGTAACCTAACCTAACCTAACCTAACGTAACCTAACCTAACCTAACCCAACATAACCCAACCCAACCCAACCCAACCTAACCTAACCAAACCTAACCTAACCTAACGTATCCTAACCTAACCTAACGTAACCTAACCTAACCTAACCCAACCTAACCCAACCCAACCCAACCCAACCACACCCAACCAAACCTAACCTAACCTAACCTAACCTTACCTAACCTAACCTAACCTAACCTAACGTAACCTAACCTAACCTAACCTAACCTACTGTAACCTAACCTTACCTAACCTAACGTAACCTAACCTAACCCAACCTAACCTAACCTAACCTAATCTAACCTAACCTAACCTAACCAAACCTAACCTAACCTAACCTAACCTAAATTAACCTAACCTAACCTAACCTAACCTAACCTAACGACGGTTGCAAGCGCTTTCACATTAGATATCGCAGTTCCCGACTTGTAATGGTGAAAAACACTGCATCTCACTAAGTGACATTGTTTAATGCGGTTTTATGACGGTTCATATCTTAACCTAACCTAACGTTCGCACTTGTATCTAAAAACGCTCTATTACACTGTTTCGTTAACAATTACGATATTTACATGACCTCACAGTTTTTCACCAATTTATTACAGTACAGAACGCTGTATCTCGCTAAATGACATCGTTTTTTAAAGTTTCACGATACTTGCATGCGCTTTAACGAGAATATCACAATAAAGCAGTTTCGCACTTGTAACGGCACAAGACGCAGTATCTGGCTAGTTCATGCATTTTTGTGTGCTTTCACAATATTTCACCTATCGCAGTTTCGTACTCGCAAAAAACAACACTATCTCGTTAGATGACATCGTTTTTGGTGGTTTCACGATGCTACCTAGCTCAAACTAACCTAACCTAACCTAACCTTCGCACTTCTATCGTTAGAAAACGTTTTACTCACTACTTTACAATGTTTTCTACAAGATTACGATGGTTTAATGCGCTTTCACATTAGATATCGCAGTTCCCGACTTGTAATGGTGAAAAACACTGCATCTCACAAAGTGACATTGTTTACTGTGGTTTTACGATGGTTCATATCTTGACCTAACCTAACGTTCGCACTTGTATCTAAAAACGCTCTATTACACTGTTTCGTTCACATTTAAGATATTTGCATGACCTCACAGTTTTTCACCAACTTATTACAGTACAGAACGCTGTATCTCGCTAAATGACATCGTTCTTTAAGGTTTCACGATGCTTGCATGCGCTTTAACGAGAATATCACAACATAGCAGTTTCGCACTTGTAACGGTACAACACGCAGTATTTGGCTTGTTCATGCCGTTTTGTGTGCTTTGACAACATTTCACCTATCGCAGTTTCGTACTCGCAATAAAACAACACTATCTCGTTAGATGACGTTGTTTTTGGTGGTTTCACGACGCTACCTGGCTTAAACTAACATAACTCAACCTAACTAAACCTTCGCGCTTCTATCGTTAGAAAACGTTTTACTCGCTACTTTACATTGCTTTCTACAACATTACGACGGTTTCAAGCGCTTTCACATTACATATCGCAGTTCCCGACTTGTAATGGTAAAAAACACTGCATCTCACTAAGTGACATTGTTTAATGCGGTTTTACGACGGTTCATATCTTAACCTAACCTAACCTAACCTAACCTAACCCAACCCAACCCAACCCAACCCAACCCAACCCAACCTAACCTAACTTAACCTAACCTAACCTAACCCAACCCAACCCAACCTGACCTAACCTAAACTAACCTAACCTAACCTAACGTCCCCTAACCTAACCTAACCTATAACCCAATCCAACCCAACCCAACCCAACCTAACCTAACCCAACCTAACCTAACCTAAACTAACCTAACCCAACCCAACCTAACCTAACCTAACCAAACCTAACCTAACATAACCTAACCTAACCTAACCAAACCTAACCTAACATAACCTAACCTAACCTAACCTAACCTTACCTTACCTAACCTAACCTAACCTAACGTAACCTAACCTAACCTAACGTTACCTAACCTAACCTAACCTAACCCAGCATAACCCAACCCAACCCAACCCAACCTAACCTAACCTAACCTAACCAAACCTAACCTAAACTAACGTAACCTAACCTAACCTAACGTAACCTAACGTAACCTAACCCAACCTAACCCAACCCAACCCAACCCAACCACACCCAACCCAACCTAACCTAACCTAACCTAACCTTACCTAACCTAACCTAACCTAACCTAACGTAACCTAACCTAACCTAACCTAACCTAACCTTACCTAACCTAACGTAACCTAACCTAACCTAACCTAACCCAACCTAACCTAACTTAACCTAACCTAACCTAATCTAACCTAACCTAACCTAACCAAACCTAACCTAACGTAACCTAACCTAACCTAACCTAACCTAACCTAACGACAGTTGCAAGCGCTTTCACATTATATATCGCAGTTCCCGACTTGTAATGGTGAAAAACACTGCATCTCACTAAGTGATATTGTTTAATGCGGTTTTACGGCGGTTCATATCTTAACCTAACCTAACGTTCGCACTTGTATCTAAAAACGCTCTATTACACTGTTTCGTTAACAATTACGATATTTACATGACCTCACAGTTTTTCACCAACTTATTGCAGTACAGAACGCTGTATCTAGCTAAATGACATCGTTATTTAAGGTTTCACGATGCTTGCATGCGCTTTAACGAGAATATCACAACATAGCAGTTTCGCACTTGTAACGGTACAACACGCAGTATCTGGCTTGTTCAAGCCGTTTTGTGTGCTTTCACAACATTTCACCTATTGCAGTTTCGTACTCGCAATAAAACAACACTATCTCGTTAGATGACGTCCTTTTTGGTCGTTTCACGACGCTACCTAGCTTAAACTAACATAACAACCTAATATAACCTTCGCAGTTCTATCGTTAGAAAACGTTTTACTCGCTACTTTACAATGCTCTCTACAACATTACGACAGTTTCATGCTCTTTCACAATAAATATCGCAGTTCCCGACTTGTAATAGTGAAAAACACTGCATCTCACTAAGTGACATTGTTTAATGCGGTTTTATGACGGTTCATATCTTAACCCAACCTAACCTAACTTAACCTAACCCAACCCAACCCAACCTAACCTAACCTAAACTAACCTAGCCCAACCTAACCTAACCTAACCTAACCCAACCAAACCTAACCTAACATACCCTAACCTAACCTAACCTAACCTAACCTTACCTAACCTAACCTAACCTAACGTAACCTAACCTAACCTAACCTAACGTAACCTAACCTAACCTAACCTAACCCAACATAACCCAACCCAACCCAACCCAACCTAACCTAACCAAACCTAACCTAACCTAACCTAACCTAACGTAACCTAACCTAACCTAACGTAACCTAACCTAACCTAACCCAACCTAACCCAACCCAACCCAACCCAACCCAACCACACCCAACCAAACCTAACCTAACCTAACCTAACCTTACCTAACCTAACCTAACCTAACCTAACGTAACCTAACCTAACCTAACCTAACCTACTGTAACCTAACCTTACCTAACCTAACGTAACCTAACCTAACCCAACCTAACCTAACCTAACCTAATCTAACCTAACCTAACCTAACCAAACCTAACCTAACCTAACCTAACCTAACTTAACCTAACCTAACCTAACCTAACCTAACGACGGTTGCGAGCGCTTTCACATTAGATATCGCAGTTCCCGACTTGTAATGGTGAAAAACACTGCATCTCACTAAGTGACATTGTTTAATGCGGTTTTATGACGGTTCATATCTTAACCTAACCTAACGTTCGCACTTGTATCTAAAAACGCTCTATTACACTGTTTCGTTAACAATTACGATATTTACATGACCTCACAGTTTTTCACCAATTTATTACAGTACAGAACGCTGTATCTCGCTAAATGACATCGTTTTTTAAAGTTTCACGATACTTGCATGCGCTTTAACGAGAATATCACAATAAAGCAGTTTCGCACTTGTAACGGGACAAGACGCAGTATCTGGCTGGTTCATGCCATTTTGTGTGCTTTCACAACATTTCACCTACCGCAGTTTCGTACTCGCAATAAAACAACACTATCTCGTTAGATGACATCGTTTTTGGTGGTTTCACGATGCTACCTAGCTCAAACTAACCTAACCTAACCTAACCTTCGCACTTCTGTCGTCAGAAAACGTTTTACTCACTACTTTACAATGTTTTCTACAAGATTACGACGGTTTCATGCGCTTTTACATTAGATATCGCAGTTCCCGACTTGTAATGGTGAAAAACACTGCATCTCACAAAGTGACATTGTTGAATGCGGTTTTACGACGCTTCTTATCTTAACCTAACCTAACATTCGCACTTGTATCTAAAAACGCTCTATTACACTGTTTCGTTCACAATCACAATATTTGCATAACCTCACAGTTTTTCACCAACTTATTGCAGTACAGAACGCTGTATCTCGCTAAATGACATCGTTCTTTAAGGTTTCACGATGCTTGCATGCGCTTTAACGAGAATATCACAATATAGCAGTTTCGCACTTGTAACGGTACAACACGCAATATCTGGCTTGTTCATGCCGTTTTGTGTGCTTTCACAACATTTCACCTATTACAGTTTCGTATATGCAATAAAACAACACTATCTCGTTAGATGACGTCCTTTTTGGTGGTTTCACGACGCTACCTGGCTTAAACTAACATAACTCAACCTAACTAAACCTTCGCGCTTCTATCGTTAGAAAACGTTTTACTCGCTACTTTACATTGCTTTCTACAACATTACGACGGTTTCAAGCGCTTTCACATTAGATATCGCAGTTCCCGACTTGTAATGGTAAAAAACACTGCATCTCACTAAGTGACATTGTTTAATGCGGTTTTACGACGGTTCATATCTTAACCTAACCTAACCTAACCTAACCCAACCCAACCCAACCCAACCCAACCTAACCTAACTTAACCTAACCTAACCTAACCCAACCCAACCCAACCTAACCTAACCTAAACTAACCTAACCTAACCTAACCTAACGTCCCCTAACCTAACCTAACCTATAACCCAATCCAACCCAACCCAACCCAACCTAACCTAACCTAACCTAACCAAACCTAACCTAGCCTAACCTAACCTAACGTAATCTAACCTAACCTAACCTAACCTAACGTAACCTAACCTAACCTAACCCAACCTAACCCAACCCAACCCAACCACACCCAACCCAACCTAACCTAACCTAACCTAACCTTACCTAACCTAACCTAACCTAACCTAACGTAACTGTGATATGTGTCGTGCGCGAAGCTTCAAAGTGCGCGCCATTCAAAGTGCGCGCCATACAAAGTGCGCGCTTGAAGCAGACAACGACGAAGGTAGCACGAGCGCTGAGTAGCGTGGCGGCGAAGGTACGAGAAGGAACGAGGAAGACGGGGCTCTCGACTCGGCCGTTGGGTTCCGGACCCGAGCCTAGTAACAGTCGAGCCCGGCCTACCTGCCACGTTCTACCTGCCACGGCCGTGCGTCGCTGACGTGCTGCGGCTTCAAGGCATCCTGTGCTTGAGGACACGCGGAGCTGTCGGGCTACGGGCACGAGTTCCAGCAGAGGTGTCCGGCCGGGACGCGGCCGGTGGTAGTGCCTGGTCTACCGCGCCAACTGGTCCACCTGGTCTACCGTGCGAGCAACGCGGAGCTGTAGGGCTACGGGCACGAGCTCCAGCAGATGTGTCCAGCCGCGACGTGGCTGCGGGGGCGGAGCCTACCCATCAACTAGTCGCCTGGTTGACCGTGCGGACAACGCAAGCCAGCTCAAGACGTAGCAACGAACCTCGGTGAGACCGACCTCATGTCTTGTGTCCATGCTAAAAAGGAGGGACGGTTAGTTTAGGACTTTGATAGTTCACAGAGACAGTGAAGGATTCTTTAAATAGCCTGTCCATGTTATGTGTGTTCGTTTTTCGTGTGTATAAAGTGTGGCGTACGAACGGCCTCGTCTTTTCGTGGGGGTCTGGGGCGACGGCTCGGACACCCATTAACTAAGAACCTGCACGTTGCTATAACACCCACTGCAATGTAACACTGGCGTCCACGGCAGGACACGATACCCAAGTTTGCACCAAGAAACCCGCCACGTATAAAAAGGCTTCATGTATATTATCCGAAGAGAACTCTAAAGACAATGATAACGCATCCGGCGGCGGGTCCGAGAATAATGTGTCGGGGGCAGTACACACGCAACAAATGGCAACGAAATATCAGATGCCAGTTCTCCAGGGTCTCCTATTTGATAAGCCTGTCTCTGTTCTTCGGGATACAGGAAGTAACACGACGGTTGTGCGACGTTCCCTCGTGCCCGACGAAGTGCTGACAGGAGCTATGACGACAGTATTTTTAGCCGATGGGAGCAGAATAAAAGTTCCCGAAGCAAAAGTGGAGATATTTTCGCCCTATTTTTCTGGCACGGTGATCGTTAAATGCATGACTTCCCCATTGTATGACGTCATCGTGGGAAACGTGCCAGGATCCCGTGATCCCAATGATCCAGATAGCAGGTGGAGCGAGGGACTGTCGGAAAGGAAGACGAAGTCTAAAAGCGTCAAGGAGAGATTAGGGGTGATGAAAGCAGATCGCTACGGGAGACCAATGATCAGCGTAGTCAAGAATTCAAGTGCTTCGTTGGATTCGGTGAAAGCAACCGCTTTGAATATCAACCAACGAATCTTCAAGATTGAGCAGGCGGAGGACAAGAGCCTAGATCTCTGTAGGAACAAAGTTGGGCAGGTGTTTTTTTGGGAGAGGATCGACAGAATATTCGTTTGTTATGCAAAAGGGAGTTTTATATCGCCATTATCGGTTATCCTCCGGCAAGATAGTACAGCAGGTAGTTGTTCCTCGCAAACTGCGGAGCCAAGTACTGCAGCTAGCTCATGAAAGTCTGATGGCGGGCCATCAAGGCATCAAGAGGACAATTGACCGAGTACTAGGATCATTCTATTGGCCAGGAGTTCAGGAAGAAGTAAAGAGATACGTGCGATCCTGTGACATTTGCCAAAGAGCATATCCAAAAGGTAAAGTGGGCAAGGCGCCTCTGGGCGTAATGCCGTTGATCGACACCCCTTTCGAGCGAGTGGCAATCGATATTATCGGTCCTTTAAAACCTGTGTCGAGAAACGGAAACCGCTACATATTGACCATGGTGGACTTCGCCACGCGCTACCCGGACGCGGTGGCCCTGCCAGCAATCGATTCGGCGACAGTAACAGAGGGCCTGGTGGAGATGTTCTCACGCGTAGGATTCCCGCGTGAAATTCTATGTGATCAAGCATCTTGTTTTACTTCCGAACTGATGAAAGAAGTCAACGAGTTACTGGCCATTAAGCACCTCAGTTCTACACCTTACCATCCTATGTGTAACGGGTTGGTGGAACGATTTAACGGTACGTTAAAACAGATGTTGCGGAAGCTCTGCCAGGAGGAACCAAGATCCTGGGATCGGTTGCTTGCCCCACTCCTTTTTGCCTATCGTGAAGTGCCTCAGACCAGCACGGGATTTTCTCCCTTCGAACTTATTTACGGGCGTGACGTCAGAGGACCACTTAGTTTGTTAAAAGAATTATGGATTGGAGAACACATCGGCGACGAGGCGAAGACAACTTACGGATATGTATTGGATCTGCGAGATCGTCTTGAAAAAACACTGCAGTTGGCTCATGAGAACTTGACACGAGCAAGAAAATCACAGAAGCAATACTATGATCAGCGAAGCACGAAACGTCAGCTTGAAGTAGGCGACCGGGCCCTTATTCTACTCCCTACTACGGAAAATAAATTACTCATGCAATGGAAAGGACCTTTTAAGGTCACAGGGAAAAAGGGCAGTCATGACTACTGGTTGGACTTGGGACGTGACACCAAGTTGTTCCACATCAACATGTTAAAGCGTTACGAGGATCGCGAACCGGAGAGGTTTACACAAACAGCGTCATTCGTAGTGATGGAAGAAGAGGAGGCAGATTCACCTATACCAGTTTACACTATTGACCAAGGGACTGGGGTGGAGACAATTAATATAGGTGAAGGGCTGGCTGAAGAGGAAGCTGCTGAGCTCCAGCGGATTCTGACCAAATACCAAGATGTGTTTTCCGAAATGCCAGGAAAGACCAATTTGCTGGAATGCCCGCTTCGACTGACAACACCGGATCCGATTTGCACTCCGCAGTACCCACTACCACTGGCGATGAAAGAAGTGGTTGAAAAGGAAGTTCGAGATATGCTCAAGCTCGGGGTGATTGAGCGATCCAATTCGCCATACAATTCCCCCTTGGTGCTAATTAAGAAGCCAGATCAAACTTATCGAACATGCATAGACTTTCGTCGCATCAACGAGGTGTTGATATCAGATGCGGAACCCATACCACGGACGGATATGATGTTCGCAGAGGTTGGGACCAAGAGGTTTTTCTCGAAATTCGATCTTACCAAAGGATACTGGCAAGTTCCACTGGAACTGGAGTCGAGATCGGTAACCGCATTTTCAACTCAGACCGGACATTACCACTTTATCTACATGCCATTTGGAATCAAAACTGCGTCTGCAGTGTTCACGCGTTTGATGAGAACACTTCTCCAAGGCCTCCCGAACGTAGCGCATTATATAGACGATGTTCTCATCGCTACTATGACATGGAAAGAGCATTTAGACACATTGCAGCAATTCCTGCACAGAGTGAGAGAAGCAGGATTGACTATCAAACCCCAGAAATGCGAAATCGCTATGACTTCCGTCGTATTTTTAGGCCATCGTTTAGGAGGAGGGACCATCCGAGCAGTGGATAGTACTGTCGAGAAGATTGCCAATGCACAAAAACCTCAAACAAAGAAGCAGCTTCGATCGTTTCTTGGATTGGCGGGATATTACCGCGATATGATTCCCCATTATGCGGAGAAAGCTCAGCCTCTCACCGAACTAACTAGGAAAAAGGAGAGAAATAAGATTTGTTGGAATCCTGAAAGAGAGGCGGCATTCGAAACACTTAAGCAAGCCCTTGCTTCTGGACCCATTGTAAAGGCTCCTGATCCGGAGCGAAGGTTTGTACTTCGGTCGGACGCATCTGACACCTGCATCGGAGCGATATTAATGCAGGAACATGACGGATTGTTACACCCTGTATCTTATGCAAGCCGCCAGTTGCTGCCCCGGGAAAAGAATTACTCTACCATAGAGAGGGAGTGTTTGGCATTGGTATGGGCGGTACAGAGGTTTCACATTTTTTTGTATGGGAACCAGTTTGTTGTACAAACAGATCACCAACCTCTACAGTACTTAGCCCGAGCCAAACACTTGAACAGTAGGGTCCTGAGGTGGAGCCTGGCATTGCAAGAATACTCATTTAGCATTCAGCATATAAAAGGGTCGGAGAATACCGGTGCGGACTTCATGAGTAGATTGTGAGCCAAGAGTTCGGACTTCATGCACTGTGATATTGGGTGTTGGACACTCAAAGTATGTCAGTGTATTTAACGGTGTTCTTGTGTATTTAGTAAATATTGGACCTCGACATGTGAACTATACAGAGGACATATACAGTGAAGGGGTTTACAGACCGCGCACGTGTCAGCAGTTTTTTTTTTTTTTTTTAAAAAAAAGAAAGAAAAAAACTCATTTAAGGGGGGGCTTTTGTGATATGTGTCGTGCGCGAAGCTTCAAAGTGCGCGCCATTCAAAGTGCGCGCCATACAAAGTGCGCGCTTGAAGCAGACAACGACGAAGGTAGCACGAGCGCTGAGTAGCGTGGCGGCGAAGGTACGAGAAGGAACGAGGAAGACGGGGCTCTCGACTCGGCCGTTGGGTTCCGGACCCGAGCCTAGTAACAGTCGAGCCCGGCCTACCTGCCACGTTCTACCTGCCACGGCCGTGCGTCGCTGACGTGCTGCGGCTTCAAGGCATCCTGTGCTTGAGGACACGCGGAGCTGTCGGGCTACGGGCACGAGTTCCAGCAGAGGTGTCCGGCCGGGACGCGGCCGGTGGTAGTGCCTGGTCTACCGCGCCAACTGGTCCACCTGGTCTACCGTGCGAGCAACGCGGAGCTGTAGGGCTACGGGCACGAGCTCCAGCAGATGTGTCCAGCCGCGACGTGGCTGCGGGGGCGGAGCCTACCCATCAACTAGTCGCCTGGTTGACCGTGCGGACAACGCAAGCCAGCTCAAGACGTAGCAACGAACCTCGGTGAGACCGACCTCATGTCTTGTGTCCATGCTAAAAAGGAGGGACGGTTAGTTTAGGACTTTGATAGTTCACAGAGACAGTGAAGGATTCTTTAAATAGCCTGTCCATGTTATGTGTGTTCGTTTTTCGTGTGTATAAAGTGTGGCGTACGAACGGCCTCGTCTTTTCGTGGGAGTCTGGGGCGACGGCTCGGACACCCATTAACTAAGAACCTGCACGTTGCTATAACACCCACTGCAATGTAACAGTAACGTAACCTAACCTAACCTAACCTACTGTAACCTAACCTTACCTAACCTAACGTAACCTAACCTAACCTAACCCAACCTAACCTAACCTAACCTAACCTATTCTAACCTAACCTAACCAAACCTAACCTAACCTAACCTAACCTAACCTAACGTAACCGAACCTAACCTAACCTAACCTAACGACGGTTGCAAGCGCTTTCACATTAGATATCGCAGTTCCCGACTTGTAATGGTGAAAAACACTGCATCTCACTAAGTGACATTGTTTAATGCGGTTTTACGACGGTTCATATCTTAACCTAACCAAACATTCGCACTTGTATCTAAAAACGCTCTATTACACTGTTTTGTTCACAATTACGATATTTAGATAACCTCACAGTTTTTCACCAACTTATTTCAGTACAGAACTCTGTATCTCGCTAAATGACATCGTTCTTTAAGGTTTCACGATGCTTGCATGCGCTTTCACGAGAATATCACAACATAGCAGTTTCGCACTTGTAACGGTACAACACGCAGTATCTGGCTTTTTGATGCCGTTTTGTGTGCTTTCACAACATTTCACCTATTGCAGTTTCGTACTCGCAATAAAACAACACTATCTCGTTAGATGACGTCCTTTTTGGTAGTTTCACGACGCTACCTAGCTTAAACTAACATAACAACCTAATATAACCTTCGCACTTCTATCGTTAGAGAACGTTTTACTCGCTACTTTACAATGCTCTCTACAACATTACGACAGTTTCATGCGCTTTCACAATAGATATCGCAGTTCCCAACTTGTAATGGTGAAAAACACTGCATCTCACTTAGTGACATTGTTTAATGCGGTTTTACGACGGTTCATATCTTAACCTAACCTAACGTTCGCACTTGTATCTAAAAACACTCTATTACACTGTTTCGTTCACATTTAAGATATTTGCATGACCTCACAGTTTTTCACCTACTTATTACAGTACAGAACGCTGTATCTCGCTAAATGACATCGTTCTTTAAAGTTTCACGATGCTTGCATGCGCTTTAACGAGAATATCACAACATAGCAGTTTCGCACTTGTAACAGAACAAGACGCAGAATCTGGCTAGTTCATGCAATTTTGTGTGCTTTCACAACATTTCACCTACCGCAGTTTCGTACTCGCAATAAAACAACACTATCTCGTTAGATGACATCGTTTTTGGAGGTTTCACGATGCTACCTAGCTCAAACTAACCTAACCTAAGCTAACCTTCGCACTTCTGTCGTTAGAAAACGTTTTACTCACTACTTTACAATGTTTTCTACAAGATTACGACAGTTTCATGCGCTTTCACATTAGATATCGCAGTTCCCGACTTGTAATGGTAAAAAACACTGCATCTCACTAAGTGACATTGTTTAATGCGGTTTTACGACGGTTCATATCTTAACCTAACCTAACCTAACCTAACCTAACCTAAACTAACCTAGCCCAACCTAACCTAACCTAACCTAACCTAACCAAACCTAACCTAAATACCCAAATCTAACCTAACCTAACCTAACCTTACCTAACCTAACCTAACCTAACGTAACCTAACCTAACCTAACCTAACGTAACCTAACCTAACCTAACCTAACCCAACATAACCCAACCCAACCCAACCCAACCAAATCCAACCTAACCTAACCTAACCTAACCAAACCTAACTTAACCTAACCTAACCTAACCTAACGTAACCTAACCTAACCTAACGTAACATAATCTAACCTAACCCAACCTAACCCAACCCAACCCAACCCAACCACACCCAACCAAACCTAACCTAACCTAACCTAACCTTACCTAACCTAACCTAACCTAATGTAACCTAACCTAACCTAACCTAACCTACTGTAACCTAACCTTACCTAACCTAACGTAACCTAACCTAACCCAACCTAACCTAACCTAATCTAACCTATTCTAACCTAACCTAACCTAACCAAACCTAACCTAACCTAACCTAACCTAACCTAACCTAACCTAACGACGGTTGCAAGCGCTTTCACATTAGATATCGCAGTTCCCGACTTGTAATGATGAAAAACACTGCATCTCACTAAGTGACATTGTTTAATGCGGTTTTATGACGGTTCATATCTTAACCTAACCTAACGTTCGCACTTGTATCTAAAAACGCTCTATTACACTGTTTCGTTAGAATTACGATATTTACATGACCTCACAGTTTTTCACCAACTTATTACAGTACAGAACTCTGTATCTCGCTAAATGACATCGTTCTTTAAGGTTTCACGATGCTTGCATGCGCTTTCACGAGAATATCACAACATAGCAGTTTCGCACTTTTAACGGTACAACACGCAGTATTTGGCTTGTTCATGCCGTTTTGTGTGCTTTCACAACATTTCACCTATCGCAGTTTCGTACTCGCAATAAAACAACACTATCTCGTTAGATGACGTCCTTTTTGGTGGTTTCACGACGCTACCTAGCTTAAACTAACATAACTCAACCTAGTATAACCTTCGCACTTCTATCGTTAGAAAACGTTTTACTCGCTACTTTACAATGCTCTCTACAACACTACGACAGTTTCATGCGCTTTCACAATAGATATCGCAGTTCCCGACTTGTAATGGTGAAAAACACTGCATCTCACTTAGTGACATTGTTTAATGCGGTTTTATGACGGTTCATATCTTAACCTAACCTAACGTTCGCACTTGTATCTAAAAACCCTCTATTACACTGTTTCGTTCACATTTAAGATATTTGCATGACCTCACAGTTTTTCACCAACTTATTACAGTACAGAACGCTGTATCTTGCTAAATGACATCGTTCTTTAAGGTTTCACGATGCTTGCATGCGCTTTAACGAGAATATCACAACATAGCAGTTTCGCACTTGTAACGGTACAACACGCAGTATTTGGCTTGTTCATGCCGTTTTGTGTGCTTTCACAACATTTCACCTATCGCAGTTTCGTACTCGCAATAAAACAACACTATCTCGTTAGATGACGTTGTTCTTGGTGGTTTCACGACGCTACCTGGCTTAAACTAACATAACTCAACCTAACTAAACCTTCGCGCTTCTATCGTTAGAAAACGTTTTACTCGCTACTTTACATTGCTTTCTACAATATTACGACGGTTTCAAGCGCTTTCACATTCGATATCGCAGTTCCCGACTTGTAATGGTAAAAAACACTGCATCTCACTAAGTGACATTGTTTAATGCGGTTTTACGACGGTTCATATCTTAACCTAACCTAACCTAACCTAACCTAACCCAACCCAACCCAACCCAACCCAACCTAACCTAACTTAACCTAACCTAACCTAACCCAACCCAACCCAACCTAACCTAACCTAAACTAACCTAACCTAACCTAACCTAACGTCCCCTAACCTAACCTAACCTATAACCCAATCCAACCCAACCCAACCCAACCTAACCTAACCTAACCTAACCAAACCTAACCTAGCCTAACCTTACCTAACGTAATCTAACCTAACCTAACCTAACGTAACCTAACATAACCTAACCCAACCCAACCCAACCACACCCAACCCAACCTAACCTAACCTAACCTAACCTAACCTAACCTTACCTAACCTAACCTAACCTAACCTAACCTAACCTAACCTAACGTAACGTAACCTAACCTAACCTAACCTAACCTACTGTAACCTAACCTTACCTAACCTAACGTAACCTAACCTAACCTAACCCAACCTAACCTAACCTAACCTAACCTAATCTAACCTAACCTAACCTAACCAAACCTAACCTAACCTAACCTAACCTAACCTAACGTAACCTAACCTAACCTAACCTAACCTAACCTAACCTAACCTAACGATGGTTGCAAGCGCTTTCACATTAGATATCGCAGTTCCCGACTTGTAATGGTGAAAAACACTGCATCTCACTAAGTGACATTGTTTAATGCGGTTTTACGACGGTTCATATCTTAACCTAACCAAACATTCGCACTTGTATCTAAAATTGCTCTATTACACTGTTTCGTTCACAATTACGATATTTAGATAACCTCACAGTTTTTCACCAACTTATTTCAGTACAGAACTCTGTATCTCGCTAAATGACATCGTTCTTTAAGGTTTCACGATGCTTGCATGCGCTTTCACGAGAATATCACAACATAGCAGTTTCGCACTCGTAACGGTACAACACGCAGTATCTGGCTTGTTGATGCCGTTTTGTGTGCTTTCACAACATTTCACCTATTGCAGTTTCGTACTCGCAATAAAACAACACTATTTCGTTAGATGACGTCCTTTTTGGTGGTTTCACGACGCTACCTAGCTTAAACTAACATAACAACCTAATATAACCTTCGCACTTCTATCATTAGAAAACGTTTTACTCGCTACTTTACAATGCTCTCTACAACATTACGACAGTTTCATGCGCTTTCACAATAGATATCGCAGTTCCCGACTTGTAATAGTGAAAAACACTGCATCTCACTTAGTGACATTGTTTAATGCGGTTTTACGATGGTTCATATCTTAACCTAACCTAACGTTCGCACTTGTATCTAAAAACGCTCTATTACACTGTTTCGTTAACAATTACGATATTTACATGACCTCACAGTTTTTCACCAACTTATTACAGTACAGAACTCTGTATCTCGCTAAATGACGTCGTTCTTTAAGGTTTCACGATGCTTGCATGCGCTTTCACGAGAATATCACAACATAGCAGTTTCGCACTTGTAACGGTACAACACGCAGTATTTGGCTTGTTCATGCCGTTTTGTGTGCTTTCACAACATTTCACCTATCGCAGTTTCGTACTCGCAATAAAACAACACTATCTCGTTAGATGACGTCCTTTTTGGTGGTTTCACGACGCTACCTAGCTTAAACTAACATAACTCAACCTAGTATAACCTTCGCACTTCTATCGTTAGAAAACGTTTTACTCGCTACTTTACAATGCTCTCTACAACACTACGACAGTTTCATGCGCTTTCACAATAGATATCGCAGTTCCCAACTTGTAATGGTGAAAAACACTGCATCTCACTTAGTGACATTGTTTAATGCGGTTTTATGACGGTTCATATCTTAACCTAACCTAACGTTCGCACTTGTATCTAAAAACGCTCTATTACACAGTTTCGTTCACATTTAAGATATTTGCATGACCTCACAGTTTTTCACCAACTTATTACAGTACAGAACGCTGTATCTCGCTAAATGACATCGTTCTTTAAGGTTTCACGATGCTTGCATGCGCTTTAACGACAATATCACAACATAGCAGTTTCGCACTTGTAACGGTACAACACGCAGTATTTGGCTTGTTCATGCCGTTTTGTGTGCTTTCACAACATTTCACCTATCGCAGTTTCGTACTCGCAATAAAACAACACTATCTCGTTAGATGACGTTGTTCTTGGTGGTTTCACGACGCTACCTGGCTTAAACTAACATAACTCAACCTAACTAAACCTTCGCGCTTCTATCGTTAGAAAACGTTTTACTCGCTACTTTACATTGCTTTCTACAACATTACGACGGTTTCAAGCGCTTTCACATTCGATATCGCAGTTCCCGACTTGTACTGGTAAAAAACACTGCATCTCACTAAGTGACATTGTTTAATGCGGTTTTACGACGGTTCATATCTTAACCTAACCTAACCTAACCTAACCTAACCCAACCCAACCCAACCCAACCCAACCTAACCTAACTTAACCTAACCTAACCTAACCCAACCCAACCCAACCTAACCTAACCTAAACTAACCTAACCTAACCTAACCTAACGTCCCCTAACCTAACCTAACCTATAACCCAATCCAACCCAACCCAACCCAACCTAACCTAACCCAACCTAACCAAACCTAACCTAGCCTAACCTAACCTAACGTAATCTAACCTAACCTAACCTAACCTAACCTAACCTAACGTAACCTAACCTAACCTAACCCAACCTAACCCAACCCAACCACACCCAACCCAACCTAAACTAACCTAACCTAACCTAACCTTACCTAACCTAACCTACCTAACCTAACGTAACGTAACCTAACCTAACCTAACCTACTGTAACCTAACCTTACCTAACCTAACGTAACCTAACCTAACCTAACCTAACCTAACCTAACCTAACCTAACCCAACCCAACCCAACCCAACCCAACCTAACCTAACTTAACCTAACCTAAACTAACCTAGCCCAACCTAACCTAACCTAACCTAACCTAACCAAACCTAACCTAAATACCCAAATCTAACCTAACCTAACCTAACCTTACCTAACCTAACCTAACGTAACCTAACCTAACCTAACCTAACGTAACCTAACCTAACCTAACCTAACCCAACATAACCCAACCCAACCCAACCCAACCAAATCCAACCTAACCTAACCTAACCTAACCAAACCTAACTTAACCTAACCTAACCTAACCTAACGTAACCTAACCTAACCTAACGTAACATAACCTAACCTAACCCAACCTAACCCAACCCAACCCAACCCAACCACACCCAACCAAACCTAACCTAACCTAACCTAACCTTACCTAACCTAACCTAACCTAATGTAACCTAACCTAACCTAACCTAACCTACTGTAACCTAACCTTACCTATACTAACGTAACCTAACCTAACCCAACCTAACCTAACCTAACCTAACCTATTCTAACCTAACCTAACCTAACCAAACCTAACCTAACCTAACCTAACCTAACCTAACCTAACGACGGTTGCAAGCGCTTTCACATTAGATATCGCAGTTCCCGACTTGTAATGATGAAAAACACTGCATCTCACTAAGTGACATTGTTTAATGCGGTTTTATGACGGTTCATATCTTAACCTAACCTAACGTTCGCACTTGTATCTAAAAACGCTCTATTACACTGTTTCGTTAACAATTACGATATTTACATGACCTCACAGTTTTTCACCAACTTATTACAGTACAGAACTCTGTATCTCGCTAAATGACATCGTTCTTTAAGGTTTCACGATGCTTGCATGCGCTTTCACGAGAATATCACAACATAGCAGTTTCGCACTTTTAACGGTACAACACGCAGTATTTGGCTTGTTCATGCCGTTTTGTGTGCTTTCACAACATTTCACCTATCGCAGTTTCGTACTCGCAATAAAACAACACTATCTCGTTAGATGAAGTCCTTTTTGGTGGTTTCACGACGCTACCTAGCTTAAACTAACATAACTCAACCTAGTATAACCTTCGCACTTCTATCGTTAGAAAACGTTTTACTCGCTACTTTACAATGCTCTCTACAACACTACGACAGTTTCATGCGCTTTCACAATAGATATCGCAGTTCCCGACTTGTAATGGTGAAAAACACTGCATCTCACTTAGTGACATTGTTTAATGCGGTTTTATGACGGTTCATATCTTAACCTAACCTAACGTTCGCACTTGTATCTAAAAACCCTCTATTACACTGTTTCGTTCACATTTAAGATATTTGCATGACCTCACAGTTTTTCACCAACTTATTACAGTACAGAACGCTGTATCTTGCTAAATGACATCGTTCTTTAAGGTTTCACGATGCTTGCATGCGCTTTAACGAGAATATCACAACATAGCAGTTTCGCACTTGTAACGGTACAACACGCAGTATTTGGCTTGTTCATGCCGTTTTGTGTGCTTTCACAACATTTCACCTATCGCAGTTTCGTACTCGCAATAAAACAACACTATCTCGTTAGATGACGTTGTTCTTGGTGGTTTCACGACGCTACCTGGCTTAAACTAACATAACTCAACCTAACTAAACCTTCGCGCTTCTATCGTTAGAAAACGTTTTACTCGCTACTTTACATTGGTTTCTACAATATTACGACGGTTTCAAGCGCTTTCACATTCGATATCGCAGTTCCCGACTTGTAATGGTAAAAAACACTGCATCTCACTAAGTGACATTGTTTAATGCAGTTTTACGACGGTTCATATCTTAACCTAACCTAACCTAACCTAACCTAACCCAACGCAACCCAACCCAACCCAACCTAACCTAACTTAACCTAACCTAACCTAACCCAACCCAACCCAACCTAACCTAACCTAAACTAACCTAACCTAACCTAACCTAACGTCCCCTAACCTAACCTAACCTATAACCCAATCCAACCCAACCCAACCCAACCTAACCTAACCTAACCTAACCAAACCTAACCTAGCCTAACCTAACCTAACGTAATCTAACCTAACCTAACCTAACCTAACGTAACCTAACATAACCTAACCCAACCCAACCCAACCACACCCAACCCAACCTAACCTAACCTAACCTAACCTAACCTTACCTAACCTAACCTAACCTAACCTAACCTAACGTAACGTAACCTAACCTAACCTAACCTAACCTACTGTAACCTAACCTTACCTAACCTAACGTAACCTAACCTAACCTAACCCAACCTAACCTAACCTAACCTAACCTAATCTAACCTAACCTAACCTAACCAAACCTAACCTAACCTAACCTAACCTAACCTAACGTAACCTAACCTAACCTAACTAACCTAACCTAACCTAACGATGGTTGCAAGCGCTTTCACATTAGATATCGCAGTTCCCGACTTGTAATGGTGAAAAACACTGCATCTCACTAAGTGACATTGTTTAATGCGGTTTTACGACGGTTCATATCTTAACCTAACCAAACATTCGCACTTGTATCTAAAATTGCTCTATTACACTGTTTCGTTCACAATTACGATATTTAGATAACCTCACAGTTTTTACCAACTTATTTCAGTACAGAACTCTGTATCTCGCTAAATGACATCGTTCTTTAAGGTTTCACGATGCTTGCATGCGCTTTCACGAGAATATCACAACATAGCAGTTTCGCACTCGTAACGGTACAACACGCAGTATCTGGCTTGTTGATGCCGTTTTGTGTGCTTTCACAACATTTCACCTATTGCAGTTTCGTACTCGCAATAAAACAACACTATTTCGTTAGATGACGTCCTTTTTGGTGGTTTCACGACGCTACCTAGCTTAAACTAACATAACAACCTAATATAACCTTCGCACTTCTATCATTAGAAAACGTTTTACTCGCTACTTTACAATGCTCTCTACAACATTACGACAGTTTCATGCGCTTTCACAATAGATATCGCAGTTCCCGACTTGTAATAGTGAAAAACACTGCATCTCACTTAGTCACATTGTTTAATGCGGTTTTACGATGGTTCATATCTTAACCTAACCTAACGTTCGCACTTGTATCTAAAAACGCTCTATTACACTGTTTCGTTAACAATTACGATATTTACATGACCTCACAGTTTTTCACCAACTTATTACAGTACAGAACTCTGTATCTCGCTAAATGACATCGTTCTTTAAGGTTTCACGATGCTTGCATGCGCTTTCACGAGAATATCACAACATAGCAGTTTCGCACTTGTAACGGTACAACACGCAGTATTTGGCTTGTTCATGCCGTTTTGTGTGCTTTCACAACATTTCACCTATCGCAGTTTCGTACTCGCAATAAAACAACACTATCTCGTTAGATGACGTCCTTTTTGGTGGTTTCACGACGCTACCTAGCTTAAACTAACATAACTCAACCTAGTATAACCTTCGCACTTCTATCGTTAGAAAACGTTTTACTCGCTACTTTACAATGCTCTCTACAACACTACGACAGTTTCATGCGCTTTCACAATAGATATCGCAGTTCCCAACTTGTAATGGTGAAAAACACTGCATCTCACTTAGTGACATTGTTTAATGCGGTTTTATGACGGTTCATATCTTAACCTAACCTAACGTTCGCACTTGTATCTAAAAACGCTCTATTACACAGTTTCGTTCACATTTAAGATATTTGCATGACCTCACAGTTTTTCACCAACTTATTACAGTACAGAACGCTGTATCTCGCTAAATGACATCGTTCTTTAAGGTTTCACGATGCTTGCATGCGCTTTAACGAGAATATCACAACATAGCAGTTTCGCACTTGTAACGGTACAACACGCAGTATTTGGCTTGTTCATGCCGTTTTGTGTGCTTTCACAACATTTCACCTATCGCAGTTTCGTACTCGCAATAAAACAACACTATCTCGTTAGATGACGTTGTTCTTGGTGGTTTCACGACGCTACCTGGCTTAAACTAACATAACTCAACCTAACTAAACCTTCGCGCTTCTATCGTTAGAAAACGTTTTACTCGCTACTTTACATTGCTTTCTACAACATTACGACGGTTTCAAGCGCTTTCACATTCGATATCGCAGTTCCCGACTTGTACTGGTAAAAAACACTGCATCTCACTAAGTGACATTGTTTAATGCGGTTTTACGACGGTTCATATCTTAACCTAACCTAACCTAACCTAACCTAACCCAACCCAACCCAACCCAACCCAACCTAACCTAACTTAACCTAACCTAACCTAACCCAACCCAACCCAACCTAACCTAACCTAAACTAACCTAACCTAACCTAACCTAACGTCCCCTAACCTAACCTAACCTATAACCCAATCCAACCCAACCCAACCCAACCTAACCTAACCCAACCTAACCAAACCTAACCTAGCCTAACCTAACCTAACGTAATCTAACCTAACCTAACCTAACCTAACCTAACCTAACGTAACCTAACCTAACCTAACCCAACCTAACCCAACCCAACCACACCCAACCCAACCTAAACTAACCTAACCTAACCTAACCTTACCTAACCTAACCTACCTAACCTAACGTAACGTAACCTAACCTAACCTAACCTACTGTAACCTAACCTTACCTAACCTAACGTAACCTAACCTAACCTAACCTAACCTAACCTAACCTAACCCAACCCAACCCAACCCAACCTAACCTAACTTAACCTAACCTAAACTAACCTAGCCCAACCTAACCTAACCTAACCTAACCTAACCAAACCTAACCTAAATACCCAAATCTAACCTAACCTAACCTAACCTTACCTAACCTAACCTAACGTAACCTAACCTAACCTAACCTAACGTAACCTAACCTAACCTAACCTAACCCAACATAACCCAACCCAACCCAACCCAACCAAATCCAACCTAACCTAACCTAACCTAACCAAACCTAACTTAACCTAACCTAACCTAACCTAACGTAACCTAACCTAACCTAACGTAACATAACCTAACCTAACCCAACCTAACCCAACCCAACCCAACCCAACCACACCCAACCAAACCTAACCTAACCTAACCTAACCTTACCTAACCTAACCTAACCTAATGTAACCTAACCTAACCTAACCTAACCTACTGTAACCTAACCTTACCTATACTAACGTAACCTAACCTAACCCAACCTAACCTAACCTAACCTAACCTATTCTAACCTAACCTAACCTAACCAAACCTAACCTAACCTAACCTAACCTAACCTAACCTAACCTAACGACGGTTGCAAGCGCTTTCACATTAGATATCGCAGTTCCCGACTTGTAATGATGAAAAACACTGCATCTCACTAAGTGACATTGTTTAATGCGGTTTTATGACGGTTCATATCTTAACCTAACCTAACGTTCGCACTTGTATCTAAAAACGCTCTATTACACTGTTTCGTTAACAATTACGATATTTACATGACCTCACAGTTTTTCACCAACTTATTACAGTACAGAACTCTGTATCTCGCTAAATGACATCATTCTTTAAGGTTTCACGATGCTTGCATGCGCTTTCACGAGAATATCACAACATAGCAGTTTCGCACTTTTAACGGTACAACACGCAGTATTTGGCTTGTTCATGCCGTTTTGTGTGCTTTCACAACATTTCACCTATCGCAGTTTCGTACTCGCAATAAAACAACACTATCTCGTTAGATGAAGTCCTTTTTGGTGGTTTCACGACGCTACCTAGCTTAAACTAACATAACTCAACCTAGTATAACCTTCGCACTTCTATCGTTAGAAAACGTTTTACTCGCTACTTTACAATGCTCTCTACAACACTACGACAGTTTCATGCGCTTTCACAATAGATATCGCAGTTCCCGACTTGTAATGGTGAAAAACACTGCATCTCACTTAGTGACATTGTTTAATGCGGTTTTATGACGGTTCATATCTTAACCTAACCTAACGTTCGCACTTGTATCTAAAAACCCTCTATTACACTGTTTCGTTCACATTTAAGATATTTGCATGACCTCACAGTTTTTCACCAACTTATTACAGTACAGAACGCTGTATCTTGCTAAATGACATCGTTCTTTAAGGTTTCACGATGCTTGCATGCGCTTTAACGAGAATATCACAACATAGCAGTTTCGCACTTGTAACGGTACAACACGCAGTATTTGGCTTGTTCATGCCGTTTTGTGTGCTTTCACAACATTTCACCTATCGCAGTTTCGTACTCGCAATAAAACAACACTATCTCGTTAGATGACGTTGTTCTTGGTGGTTTCACGACGCTACCTGGCTTAAACTAACATAACTCAACCTAACTAAACCTTCGCGCTTCTATCGTTAGAAAACGTTTTACTCGCTACTTTACATTGGTTTCTACAATATTACGACGGTTTCAAGCGCTTTCACATTCGATATCGCAGTTCCCGACTTGTAATGGTAAAAAACACTGCATCTCACTAAGTGACATTGTTTAATGCGGTTTTACGACGGTTCATATCTTAACCTAACCTAACCTAACCTAACCTAACCCAACGCAACCCAACCCAACCCAACCTAACCTAACTTAACCTAACCTAACCTAACCCAACCCAACCCAACCTAACCTAACCTAAACTAACCTAACCTAACCTAACCTAACGTCCCCTAACCTAACCTAACCTATAACCCAATCCAACCCAACCCAACCCAACCTAACCTAACCTAACCTAACCAAACCTAACCTAGCCTAACCTAACCTAACGTAATCTAACCTAACCTAACCTAACCTAACGTAACCTAACATAACCTAACCCAACCCAACCCAACCACACCCAACCCAACCTAACCTAACCTAACCTAACCTAACCTTACCTAACCTAACCTAACCTAACCTAATTTAACCTAACGTAACGTAACCTAACCTAACCTAACCTAACCTAACCTACTGTAACCTAACCTTACCTAACCTAACGTAACCTAACCTAACCTAACCCAACCTAACCTAACCTAACCTAACCTAATCTAACCTAACCTAACCTAACCAAACCTAACCCAACCTAACCTAACCTAACCTAACGTAACCTAACCTAACCTAACTAACCTAACCTAACCTAACGATGGTTGCAAGCGCTTTCACATTAGATATCGCAGTTCCCGACTTGTAATGGTGAAAAACACTGCATCTCACTAAGTGACATTGTTTAATGCGGTTTTACGACGGTTCATATCTTAACCTAACCAAACATTCGCACTTGTATCTAAAATTGCTCTATTACACTGTTTCGTTCACAATTACGATATTTAGATAACCTCACAGTTTTTACCAACTTATTTCAGTACAGAACTCTGTATCTCGCTAAATGACATCGTTCTTTAAGGTTTCACGATGCTTGCATGCGCTTTCACGAGAATATCACAACATAGCAGTTTCGCACTCGTAACGGTACAACACGCAGTATCTGGCTTGTTGATGCCGTTTTGTGTGCTTTCACAACATTTCACCTATTGCAGTTTCGTACTCGCAATAAAACAACACTATTTCGTTAGATGACGTCCTTTTTGGTGGTTTCACGACGCTACCTAGCTTAAACTAACATAACAACCTAATATAACCTTCGCACTTCTATCATTAGAAAACGTTTTACTCGCTACTTTACAATGCTCTCTACAACATTACGACAGTTTCATGCGCTTTCACAATAGATATCGCAGTTCCCGACTTGTAATAGTGAAAAACACTGCATCTCACTTAGTCACATTGTTTAATGCGGTTTTACGATGGTTCATATCTTAACCTAACCTAACGTTCGCACTTGTATCTAAAAACGCTCTATTACACTGTTTCGTTAACAATTACGATATTTACATGACCTCACAGTTTTTCACCAACTTATTACAGTACAGAACTCTGTATCTCGCTAAATGACATCGTTCTTTAAGGTTTCACGATGCTTGCATGCGCTTTCACGAGAATATCACAACATAGCAGTTTCGCACTTGTAACGGTACAACACGCAGTATTTGGCTTGTTCATGCCGTTTTGTGTGCTTTCACAACATTTCACCTATCGCAGTTTCGTACTCGCAATAAAACAACACTATCTCGTTAGATGACGTCCTTTTTGGTGGTTTCACGACGCTACCTAGCTTAAACTAACATAACTCAACCTAGTATAACCTTCGCACTTCTATCGTTAGAAAACGTTTTACTCGCTACTTTACAATGCTCTCTACAACACTACGACAGTTTCATGCGCTTTCACAATAGATATCGCAGTTCCCAACTTGTAATGGTGAAAAACACTGCATCTCACTTAGTGACATTGTTTAATGCGGTTTTATGACGGTTCATATCTTAACCTAACCTAACGTTCGCACTTGTATCTAAAAACGCTCTATTACACAGTTTCGTTCACATTTAAGATATTTGCATGACCTCACAGTTTTTCACCAACTTATTACAGTACAGAACGCTGTATCTCGCTAAATGACATCGTTCTTTAAGGTTTCACGATGCTTGCATGCGCTTTAACGAGAATATCACAACATAGCAGTTTCGCACTTGTAACGGTACAACACGCAGTATTTGGCTTGTTCATGCCGTTTTGTGTGCTTTCACAACATTTCACCTATCGCAGTTTCGTACTCGCAATAAAACAACACTATCTCGTTAGATGACGTTGTTCTTGGTGGTTTCAGGACGCTACCTGGCTTAAACTAACATAACTCAACCTAACTAAACCTTCGCGCTTCTATCGTTAGAAAACGTTTTACTCGCTACTTTACATTGCTTTCTACAACATTACGACGGTTTCAAGCGCTTTCACATTCGATATCGCAGTTCCCGACTTGTACTGATAAAAAACACTGCATCTCACTAAGTGACATTGTTTAATGCGGTTTTACGACGGTTCATATCTTAACCTAACCTAACCTAACCTAACCCAACCCAACCCAACCTAACCTAACCTAAACTAACCTAACCTAACCTAACCTAACGTCCCCTAACCTAACCTAACCTATAACCCAATCCAACCCAACCCAACCCAACCTAACCTAACCTAACCTAACCAAACCTAACCTAGCCTAACCTAACCTAACGTAATCTAACCTAACCTAACCTAACCTAACCTAACGTAACCTAACCTAACCTAACCCAACCTAACCCAACCCAACCCAACCACACCCAACCCAACCTAAACTAACCTAACCTAACCTAACCTTACCTAACCTAACCTACCTAACCTAACGTAACGTAACCTAACCTAACCTAACCTACTGTAACCTAACCTTACCTAACCTAACGTAACCTAACCTAACCTAACCCAACCTAACCTAACCTAACCTAACCTAATCTAACCTAACCTAACCTAACCAAACCTAACCTAACCTAACCTAACCTAACCTAACCTAACCTAACCTAACCTAACCTAACGACGGTTGCAAGCGCTTTCACATTAGATATCGCAGTTCCCGACTTGTAATGGTGAAAAACACTGCATCTCACTAAGTGACATTGTTTAATGCGGTTTTACGACGGTTCATATCTTAACCTAACCAAACATTCGCACTTGTATCTAAAAACGCTCTATTACACTGTTTCGTTCACAATTACGATATTTAGATAACCTCACAGTTTTTCACCAACTTATTTCAGTACAGAACTCTGTATCTCGCTAAATGACATCGTTCTTTAAGGTTTCACGATGCTTGCATGCGCTTTCACGAGATTATCACAACATAGCAGTTTCGCACTTGTAACGGTACAACACGCAGTATCTGGCTTGTTGATGCCGTTTTGTGTGCTTTCACAACATTTCACCTATTGCAGTTTCGTACTCGCAATAAAACAACACTATTTCGTTAGATGACGTCCTTTTTGGTGGTTTCACGACGCTACCTAGCTTAAACTAACATAACAACCTAATATAACCTTCGCACTTCTATCATTAGAAAACGTATTACTCGCTACTTTACAATGCTCTCTACAACATTACGACAGTTTCATGCGCTTTCACAATAGATATCGCAGTTCCCGACTTGTAATAGTGAAAAACACTGCATCTCACTTAGTGACATTGTTTAATGCGGTTTTACGACGGTTCATATCTTAACCTAACCTAACGTTCGCACTTGTATCTAAAAACGCTCTATTACACTGTTTCGTTAACAATTACGATATTTACATGACCTCACAGTTTTTCACCAACTTATTACAGTACAGAACGCTGTATCTCGCTAAATGACATCGTTCTTTAAAGTTTCACGATACTTGCATGCGCTTTAACGAGAATATCAAAATAAAGCAGTTTCGCACTTGTAACGGCACAAGACGCAGTATCTGGCTAGTTCATGTCATTTTGTGTGCTTTCACAACATTTCACCTACCGCAGTTTCGTACTCGCAATAAAACAACACTATCTCGTTAGATGACATCGTTTTTGGTGGTTTCACGATGCTACCTAGCTCAAACTAACCTAACCTAACCTAACCTTCGCACTTCTGTCGTTAGAAAACGTTTTACTCACTACTTTACAATGTTTTCTACAAGATTACGACGGTTTCATGCGCTTTCACATTAGATATCGCAGTTTCCGACTTGTAATGGTGAAAAACACTGCATCTCACAAAGTGACATTGTTTAATGCGGTTTTCCGACGGTTCATATCTTAACCTAACCTAACATTCGCACTTGTATCTCAAAACGCTCTATTACACTGTTTCGTTTACAATTACGATATTTGCATAACCTCACAGTTTTTCACCAACTTATTAGAGTACAGAACGCTGTCTCTCGCTAAATGACATCGTTCTTTAAGGTTTCACGATGCTTGCATGCGCTTTAACGAGAATATCACAACATACCAGTTTCGCACTTGTAACGGTACAACACGCAGTATTTGGCTTGTTCATGCCGTTTTGTGTGCTTTCACAACATTTCACCTATTGCAGTTTCGTACATGAAATAAAACAATTATATCTCGTTAGATGACGTCCTTTTTGGTGGTTTCACGACGCTACCTAGCTTAAACTAACATAACTCAACCTAATATGACCTTCGCACTTCTATCGTTAGAAAACGTTTTACTCGCTACTTTACAATGCTCTCTACAACATTACGACAGTTTCATGCGCTTTCACAATAGATATCGCAGTTCCCGACTTGTAATGGTGAAAAACACTGCATCTCACTAAGTGACATTGTTTAATGCGGTTTTACGACGGTTCATATCTTAACCTAACCTAACCTAACCTAACCTAACCTAACCTAACCTAACCTAAAATACCCAAATCTAACCTAACCTAACCTAACCTTACCTAACCTAACCTAACCTAACGTAACCTAACCTAACCTAACGTAACCTAACCTAACCTAACCTAACCCAACATAACCCAACCCAACCCAACCCAACCAAACCCAACCTAACCTAACCTAACCTAACCAAACCTAACTTAACCTAACCTAACCTAACCTAACGTAACCTAACCTAACCTAACGTAACCTAACCTAACCTAACCCAACCTAACCCAACCCAACCCAACCCAACCACACCCAACCAAACCTAACCTAACCTAACCTAACCTAACCTTACCTAACCTAACCTAACCTAACGTAACCTAACCTAACCTAACCTAACCTACTGTAACCTAACCTTACCTAACCTAACGTAACCTAACCTAACCTAACCCAACCTAACCTAACCTAACCTAACCTAATCTAACCTAACCTAACCTAACCAAACCTAACCTAACCTAACCTAACCTAACCTAACCTAACCTAACCTAACGACGGTTGCAAGCGCTTTCACATTAGATATCGCAGTTCCCGACTAGTAATGATGAAAAACACTGCATCTCACTGAGTGACATTGTTTAATGCGGTTTTATGACGGTTCATATCTTAACCTAACCTAACGTTCGCACTTGTATCTACAAACGCTCTATTACACTGTTTCGTTAGCAATTACGATATTTACATGACCTCACAGTTTTTCACCAACTTATTACAGTACAGAACGCTGTATCTCGCTAAATGACATCGTTTTTTAAAGTTTCACGATACTTGCATGCGCTTTAACGAGAATATCATAATAAAGCAGTTTCGCACTTGTAACGGCACAAGACGCAGTATCTGGCTAGTTCATGCATTTTTGTGTGCTTTCACAATATTTCACCTATCGCAGTTTCGTACTCGCAAAAAACAACACTATCTCGTTAGATTACATCGTTTTTGGTGGTTTCACGATGCTACCTAGCTCAAACTAACCTAACCTAACCTAACCTTCGCACTTCTATCGTTAGAAAACGTTTTACTCACTACTTTACAATGTTTTCTACAAGATTACGATGGTTTCATGCGCTTTCACATTAGATATTGCAGTTCCCGACTTGTAATGGTGAAAAACACTGCATCTCACAAAGTGACATTGTTGAATGCGGTTTTACGACGGTTCATAAATTGACCTAACCTAACGTTCGCACTTGTATCTAAAAACGCTCTATTACATTGTTTCGTTCACAATTACGATATTTACATGACCTCACAGTTTTTCACCAACTTATTGCAGTACAGAACGCTGTATCTCGCTAAATGACATCGTTCTTTGAGGTTTCACGATGCTTGCATGCGCTTTAACGAGAATATCACAATATAGCAGTTTCGCACTTGTAACGGTACAACACGCAATATCTGGCTTGTTCATGCCGTTTTGTGTGCTTTCACAACATTTCACCTATTACAGTTTCGTACATGCAATAAAACAACACTATCTCGTTAGATGACATCCTTTTTGGTGGTTTCACGACGCTACCTAGCTTAAACTAACATAACTCAACCTTGTATAACCTTCGCACTTCTATCGTTAGAAAACGTTTTACTCGCTACTTTACAATGCTCTCTACAACACTACGACAGTTTCATGCGCTTTCACAATAGATATCGCAGTTCCCGACTTGTAATGGTGAAAAACACTGCATCTCACTTAGTGACATTGTTTAATGCGGTTTTATGACGGTTCATATCTTAACCTAACCAAACATTCGCACTTGTATCTAAAAACGCTCTATTACACTGTTTCGTTCACAATTACGATATTTAGATAACCTCACAGTTTTTCACCAACTTATTTCAGTACAGAACTCTGTATCTCGCTAAATGACATCGTTCTTTAAGGTTTCACGATGCTTGCATGCGCTTTCACGAGAATATCACAACATCGCAGTTTCGCACTTGTAACGGTACAACACGCAGTATCTGTCTTGTTGATGCCGTTTTGTGTGCTTTCACAACATTTCACCTATTGCAGTTTCGTACTCGCAATAAAACAACACTATTTCGTTAGATGACGTCCTTTTTGGTGGTTTCACGACGCTACCTAGCTTAAACTAACATAACAACCTAATATAATCTTCGCACTTCTATCATTAGAAAACGCTTTACTCGCTACTTTACAATGCTCTCTACAACATTACGACAGTTTCATGCGCTTTCACAATAGATATCGTAGTTCCCGACTTGTAATAGTGAAAAACACTGCATCTCACTTAGTGACATTGTTTAATGCGGTTTTACGACGGTTCATATCTTTACCTAACCTAACGTTCGCACTTGTATCTAAAAACGCTCTATTACACTGTTTCGTTAACAATTACGATATTTACATGACCTCACAGTTTTTCACCAACTTATTACAGTACAGAACGCTGTATCTCGCTAAATGACATCGTTCTTTAAAGTTTCACGATACTTGCATGCGCTTTAACGAGAATATCAAAATAAAGCAGTTTCCCACTTGTAACGGCACAAGACGCAGTATCTGGCTAGTTCATGCCATTTTGTGTGCTTTCACAACATTTCACTTATTGCAGTTTCGTACTCGCAATAAAACAACACTATCTCGTTAGATGACATCGTTTTTGGTGGTTTCACGATGCTACCTAGCTCAAACTAACCTAACCTAACCTAACCTTCGCACTTCTGTCGTTAGAAAACGTTTTACTCACTAGTTTACAATGTTTTCTACAAGATTACGACGGTTTCATGCGCTTTCACATTAGATATCGCAGTTCCCGACTTGTAATGGTGAAAAACACTGCATCTCACTAAGTGACATTGTTTAATGCGGTTTTCCGACGGTTCATATCTTAACCTAACCTAACATTCGCACTTGTATCTCAAAACGCTCTATTACACTGTTTCGTTTACAATTACGATATTTGCATAACCTCACAGTTTTTCACCAACTTATTACAGTACAGAACGCTGTCTCTCGCTAAATGACATCGTTCTTTAAGGTTTCACGATGCTTGCATGCGCTTTAACGAGAATATCACAACATACCAGTTTCGCACTTGTAACGGTACAACACGCAGTATTTGGCTTGTTCATGCCGTTTTGTGTGCTTTCACAACATTTCACCTATCGCAGTTTCGTACTCGCAATAAAACAACACTATCTCGTTAGATGACGTTGTTCTTGGTGGTTTCACGACGCTACCTGGCTTAAACTAACATAACTCAACCTAACTAAACCTTCGCGCTTCTATCGTTAGAAAACGTTTTACTCGCTACTTTACATTGCTTTCTACAATATTACGACGGTTTCAAGCGCTTTCACATTAGATTTCGCAGTTCCCGACTTGTAATGGTAAAAAATACTGCATCTCACTAAGTGACATTGTTTAATGCGGTTTTACGACGGTTCATATCTTAACCTAACCTAACCTAACCTAACCTAACTTAACCTAACCCAACCCAACCTAACCCCACCCAACCCAACCTAACTTAACCTAACCTAACCTAACCCAACCCAACCCAACATAACCTAACCTAAACTAACCTAACCTAACCTAACCTAACGTCCCCTAACCTAACCTAACCTATAACCCAATCCAACCCAACCCAACCCAACCTAACCTAACCTAACCTAACCAAACCTAACCTAGCCTAACCTAACCTAACGTAATCTAACGTAACCTAACCTAACCTAACCTAACGTAACCTAACCTAACCTAACCCAACCTAACCGAACCCAACCCAACCACACCCAACCTAAACTAACCTAACCTAACCTAACCTTACCTAACCTAACCTAACCTAACGTAACGTAACCTAACCTAACCTAACCTACTGTAACCTAACCTTACCTAACCTAACGTAACCTAACCTAACCTAACCCAACCTAACCTAACCTAACCTAACCTAATCTAACCTAACCTAACCTAACCAAACCTAACCTAACCTAACCTAACCTAACGTAACCTAACCTAACCTAACCTAACCTAACCTAACGACGGTTGCAAGCGCTTTCACATTAGATATCGCAGTTCCCGACTTGTAATGGTGAAAAACACTGCATCTCACTAAGTGACATTGTTTAATGCGGTTTTACGACGGTTCATATCTTGACCTAACCAAACATTCGCACTTGTATCTAAAAACGCTCTATTACACTGTTTCGTTCACAATTACAATATTTAGATAACCTCACAGTTTTTCACCAACTTATTTCAGTACAGAACTCTGTATCTCGCTAAATGACATCGTTCCTTAAGGTTTCACGATGCTTGCATGCGCTTTCACGAGAATGTCACAACATAGCAGTTTCGCACTTGTAACGGTACAACACGCAGTATCTGGCTTGTTGATGCCGTTTTGTGTGCTTTCACAACATTTCACCTATTGTGTTTCGTACTCGCAATAAAACAACACTATTTCGTTAGATGACGTCCTTTTTGGTGGTTTCACGACGCTACCTAGCTTAAACTAACATAACAACCTAATATAACCTTCGCACTTCTATCATTAGAAAACGTATTACTCGCTACTTTACAATGCTCTCTACAACATTACGACAGTTTCATGCGCTTTCACAATAGATATCGCAGTTCCCGACTTGTAATAGTGAAAAACACTGCATCTCACTTAGTGACATTGTTTAATGCGGTTTTACGACGGTTCATATCTTAACCTAACCTAACGTTCGCACTTGTATCTAAAAACGCTCTATTACACTGTTTCGTTAACAATTACGATATTTACATGACCTCACAGTTTTTCACCAACTTATTACAGTACAGAACGCTGTATCTCGCTAAATGACATCGTTCTTTAAAGTTTCACGATACTTGCATGCGCTTTAACGAGAATATCAAAATAAAGCAGTTTCGCACTTGTAACGGCACAAGACGCAGTATCTGGCTAGTTCATGTCATTTTGTGTGCTTTCACAACATTTCACCTACCGCAGTTTCGTACTCGCAATAAAACAACACTATCTCGTTAGATGACATCGTTTTTGGTGGTTTCACGATGCTACCTAGCTCAAACTAACCTAACCTAACCTAACCTTCGCACTTCTGTCCTTAGAAAACGTTTTACTCACTACTTTACAATGTTTTCTACAAGATTATGACGGTTTCATGCGCTTTCACATTAGATATCGCAGTTCCCAACTTGTCATGGTGAAAAACACTGCATCTCACTTAGTGACATTGTTTAATGCGGTTTTACGACGGTTCATATCTTAACCTAACCTAACGTTCGCACTTGTATCTAAAAACACTCTATTACACTGTTTCGTTCACATTTAAGATATTTGCATGACCTCACAGTTTTTCACCAACTTATTACAGTACAGAACGCTGTCTCTCGCTAAATGACATCATTCTTTAAGGTTTCACGATGCTTGCATGCGCTTTAACGAGAATATCACAACATAGCAGTTTCGCACTTGTAACGGTACAACACGCAGTATTTGGCTTGTTCATGCCGTTTTGTGTGCTTTCACAACAATTCACCTATTGCAGTTTCGTACATGAAATAAAACAATTATATCTCGTTAGATGACGTCCTTTTTGGTGGTTTCACGACGCTACCTAGCTTAAACTAACATAACTCAACCTAATATGACCTTCGCACTTCTATCGTTAGAAAACGTTTTACTCGCTACTTTACAATGCTCTCTACAACATTACGACAGTTTCATGCGCTTTCACAATAGATATCGCAGTTCCCGACTTGTAATGGTGAAAAACACTGCATCTCACTAAGTGACATTGTTTAATGCGGTTTTACGACGGTTCATATCTTAACCTAACCTAACCTAACCTAACCTAACCTAACCTAAACTAACCTAGCCCAACCTAACCTAACCTAACCTAACCTAACCAAACCTAACCTAAAATACCCAAATCTAACCTAATTTAACCTAACCTTACCTAACCTAACCTAACCTAACGTAACCTAACCTAACCTAACGTAACCTAACCTAACCTAACCTAACCCAACATAACCCAACCCAACCCAACCCAACCAAACCCAACCTAACCTAACCAAACCTAACTTAACCTAACCTAACCTAACCTAACGTAACCTAACCTAACCTAACGTAACCTAACCTAACCTAACCCAACCTAACCCAACCCAACCCAACCCAACCACACCCAACCAAACCTAACCTAACCTAACCTAACCTTACCTAACCTAACCTAACCTAACGTAACCTAACCTAACCTAACCTAACCTACTGTAACCTAACCTAACCTAACCTAACGTAACCTAACCTAACCTAACCTAACCTAACCTAACCTAACCTAACCTAACCTAACCTAACCTAACCTAACCTAACCTAACCTAACCTAACCAAACCTAACCTAACCTAACCTAACCTAACCTAACGTAACCTAACCTAACCTAACCTAACCTAACCTAACCTACCTAACCTAACGTAACGTAACCTAACCTAACCTAACCTACTGTAACCTAACCTTACCTAACCTAACGTAACCTAACCTAACCTAACCCAACCTAACCTAACCTAACCTAACCTAATCTAACCTAACCTAACCTAACCAAACCTAACCTAACCTAACCTAACCTAACGTAACCTAACCTAACCTAACCTAACCTAACCTAACGACGGTTGCAAGCGCTTTCACATTAGATATCGCAGTTCCCGACTTGTAATGGTGAAAAACACTGCATCTCACAAAGTGACATTCTTTAATGCGGTTTTACGACTGTTCATATCTTAACCTAACCAAACATTCGCACTTGTATCTAAAAACGCTCTATTACACTGTTTCGTTCACAATTACGATATTTAGATAACCTCACAGTTTTTCACCAACTTATTTCAGTACAGAACTCTGTATCTCGCTAATTGACATCGTTCTTTAAGGTTTCACGATGCTTGCATGCGCTTTCACGAGAATATCACAACATAGCAGTTTCGCACTTGTAACGGTACAACACGCAGTATCTGGCTTCAGAAGCGTACGCATTTGGGCTGGTTGGTTCATGTTCACAGAAGTTAAAAAACAGCGCTAAAAAGACGAGACAAGAAAAGAAAGGACAACAGGACAGGGCGCTGCCTGTTGTCCTTTCTTTTCTTGTCTCGTCTTTTTAGCGCTGTTTTTTAACTTCTGTATCTGGCTTGTTGATGCCGTTTTGTGTGCTTTCACAACATTTCACCTATTGCAGTTTCGTACTCGCAATAAAACAACACTATTTCGTTAGATGACGTCCTTTTTGGTGGTTTCACGACGCTACCTAGCTTAAACTAACATAACAACCTAATATAACCTTCGCACTTCTATCATTAGAAAACGTTTTACTCGCTACTTTACAATGCTCTCTACAACATTACGACAGTTTCATGCGCTTTCACAATAGATATCGCAGTTCCCGACTTGTAATAGTGAAAAACACTGCATCTCACTTAGTGACATTGTTTAATGCGGTTTTACGACGGTTCATATCTTAACCTAACCTAACGTTCGTACTTGTATCTAAAAACGCTCTATTACACTGTTTCGTTAACAATTACGATATTTACATGACCTCACAGTTTTTCACCAACTTATTACAGTACAGAACGCTGTATCTCGCTAAATGACATCGTTCTTTAAAGTTTCACGATACTTGCATGCGCTTTAACGAGAATATCAAAATAAAGCAGTTTCGCACTTGTAACGGCACAAGACGCAGTATCTGGCTAGTTCATGCCATTTTGTGTGCTTTCACAACATTTCACCTATTGCAGTTTCGTACTCGCAATAAAACAACACTATCTCGTTAGATGACATCGTTTTTGGTGGTTTCACGATGCTACCTAGCTCAAACTAACCTAACCTAACCTAACCTAACCTTCGCACTTCTGTCCTTAGAAAACGTTTTACTCACTACTTTACAATGTTTTCTACAAGATTACGACGCTTTCATGCGCTTTCACATTAGATATCGCAGTTCCCGACTTGTAATGGTGAAAAACACTGCATCTAACAAAGTGACATTGTTTAATGCGGTTTTCCGACGGTTCATATCTTAACCTAACCTAACATTCGCACTTGTATCTCAAAACGCTCTATTACACTGTTTCGTTTACAATTACGATATTTGCATAACCTCACAGTTTTTCACCAACTTATTACAGTACAGAACGCTGTCTCTCGCTAAATGACATCGTTCTTTAAGGTTTCACGATGCTTGCATGCGCTTTAACGAGAATATCACAACATAGCAGTTTCGCACTTGTAACGGTACAACACGCAGTATTTGGCTTGTCCATGCCGTTTTGTGTGCTTTCACAACATTTCACCTATCGCAGTTTCGTACTCGCAATAAAACAACACTATCTCGTTAGATGACGTCCTTTTTGGTGGTTTCACGACGCTACCTAGCTTAAACTAACATAACAACCTAACATAACCTTCGCACTTCTATGGTTAGAAAACGTTTTACTCGCTACTTTACAATGCTCTCTACAACATTACGACAGTTTCATGCGCTTTCACATTAGATATCGCAGTTCCCGACTTGTAATGGTGAAAAACACTGCATCTCACTTAGTGACATTGTTTAATGCGGTTTTACGATGGTTCATATCTTAACCTAACCGAACGTTCGCACTTGTATCTAAAAACGCTCTATTACACTGTTTCGTTCACATTTAAGATATTTGCAAGACCTCACAGTTTTTCACCAACTTATTACAGTACAGAACGCTGCATCTCGCTAAATGACATCGTTCTTTAAGGTTTCACGATGCTTACATGCGCTTTAACGAGAATATCACAACATAGCAGTTTCGCACTTGTAACGGAAAGAGACGCAGAATCTGGCTAGTTCATGCCATTTTGTGTGCTTTCACAACATTTCACCTACCGCAGTTTCGTACTCGCAATAAAACAATACTATCTCGTTAGATGACATCGTTTTTGGTGGTTTCACGATGCTACCTAGCTCAAACTAACCTAACCTAACCTAACCTTCGCACTTCTGTCGTTAGAAAACGTTTTACTCACTACTTTACAATGTTTTCTACAAGATTACGACGGTTTCATGCGCTTTCACATTAGATATCGCAGTTCCCGACTTGTAATGGTGAAAAACACTGCATCTCACACAGTGACATTGTTTAATGCGGTTTTCCGACGGTTCATATCTTAACCTAACCTAACGTTCGCACTTGTATCTAAAAACGCTCTATTACACTGTTTCTTTCACATTTAAGATATTTGCATGACCTCACAGTTTTTCACCAACTTATTACAGTACAGAACGCTGTCTCTCGCTAAATGACATCGTTCTTTAAGGTTTCACGATGCTTGCATGCGCTTTCACGAGAATATCACAACATAGCAGTTTCGCACTTGTAACGGTACAACACGCAGTATCTGGCTTGTTGATGTCGTTTTGTGTGCTTTCACAACATTTCACCTATTGCAGTTTCGTACTCGCAATAAAACAACACTATCTCGTTAGATGACGTCCTTTTTGGTGGTTTCACGACGCTACCTAGCTTAAACTAACATAACAACCTAATATAACCTTCGCACTTCTATCGTTAGAAAACGTTTTACTCGCTACTTTACAATGCTCTCTACAACATTACGACAGTTTCATGCGCTTTCACAATAGATATCGCAGTTCCCGACTTGTAATGATGAAAAACACTGCATCTCACTTAGTGACATTGTTTAATGCGGTTCTACGACGGTTCATATCTTAACCTAACCTAACGTTCGCACTTGTATCTAAAAACGCTCTATTACACTGTTTCGTTAACAATTACGATATTTACATGACCTCACAGTTTTTTACCAACTTATTACAGTACAGAACGCTGTATCTCGCTAAATGACATCGTTCTTTAAAGTTTCACGATACTTGCATGCGCTTTAACGAGAATATCAAAATAAAGCAGTTTCGCACTTGTAACGGCAGAAGACGCAGTATCTGGCTAGTTCATGCCATTTTGTGTGCTTTCACAATATTTCACCTATCGCAGTTTCGTACTCGCAAAAAACAACACTATCTCGTTAGATGACACCGTTTTTGGTGGTTTCACGATGCTACCTAGCTCAAACTAACCTAACCTAACCTTCGCACTTCTATCGTTAGAAAACGTTTTACTCACTACTTTACAATGTTTTCTACAAGATTACGATGGTTTCATGCGCTTTCACATTCGATCTTGCAGTTCCCTACTTGTAATGGTGAAAAACACTGCATCTCACAAAGTGACATTGTATATTGCGGTTTTACGACGGTTCACATCTTAACCTAACCTAACGTTCGCACTTGTATCTAAAAACGCTTTCTTACACTGTATCGTTCACAATTACGATATTTACACGACCACACAGTTTTTCACCAACTTATTACAGTACAGAACGCTGTATCTCGCTAAATGACATCGTTCTTTAAAGTTTCACGATACTTGCATGCGCTTTAACGAGAATATCACAATAAAGCAGTTTCGCACTTGTAACGGAACAAGACGCAGTATCTGGCTACTTCATGCCATTTTGTGTGCTTTCACAACATTTCACCTACCGCTGTTTTGTACACGCAATAAAACAACACTATCTCGTTAGATGACATCGTTTTTGGTGGTTTCACGATGCTACCTAGATCAAACTAACCTAACCTAACCTAACCTTCACACTTCTGTCGTTAGAAAACGTTTTACTCGCTACTTTACATTGCTTTCTACAACATTACGGCGGTTTCAAGCGCTTTCATATTAGATATCGCAGTTCCCGACTTGTAATGGTGAAAAACACTGCATCTCACTAAGTGACATTGTTTATAGCGGTTTTACGACGGTTCATATCTTAACCTAACCTAACGTTCGCACTTGTATCTAAAAACGCTCTATCACACTGTTTCGTTCACATTTAAGATATTTGCATCACCTCACAGTTTTTCACCAACTTATTACAGTACAGAACGCTGTATCTCGCTAAATGACATCGTTCTTTCAGGTTTCACGATGCTTGCATGCGCTTTAACGAGAATATCACAACATAGCAGTTTCGCACTTGTAACGGTACAACAAGCAGTATTTGGCTTGTTCATGTCGTTTTGTGTGCTTTCACAACATTTCACCTATCGCAGTTTCGTACTCGCAATAAAAACACTATCTCGTTAGATGACGTCGTTTTTGGTGGTTTCACGACGCTACCTAGCTTAAACTAACATGACTCAACCTAACATAACCTTCGCACTTCAATCGTTAGAAAACGTTTTACTCGCTACTTTACATTGCTTTCTACAACATTACGACGGTTTCAAGCGCTTTCACATTAGATATCGCAGTTCCCGACTTGTAATGGTGAAAAACACTGCATCTCACTATGTGACATTGTTTAATGCAGTTTTACGACGGTTCATATCTTAACCTAACCTAACCTCACCTAACCCAACCCAACCAAACCTAACGTAACCTAACCTAACCTAACCCAACCTAACCTAACCTAACCTAATCTAACCTAACCAAACCTAACCTAACCTAACCTAACCTAACCTAACGTAACCTAACCTAACCTAACCTAACCTAACGACGGTTGCAAGCGCTTTCACATTAGATATCGCAGTTCCCGACTTGTAATGGTGAAAAACACTGCATCTCACTAAGTGACATTGTTTAATGCGGTTTTACGACGGTTCATATCTTAACCTAACCTAACCTAACCTGACCCAACCCAACCCAACCTAACCTAACCTAATCTAACCTAACCTAACCTAACCAAACCTAACCTAACCTAACCTAACCTAACGTAACCTAACCTAACCTAACCTAACCTAACGACGGTTGCAAGCGCTTTCACATTAGATATCGCAGTTCCCGACTTGTAATGGTGAAAAACACTGCATCTCACAAAGTGACATTGTTTATTGCGGTTTTACGATGGTTCATATCTTAACCTAACCTAACGTTCGCACTTGTATCTAAAAACGCTTTATTACACGGTATCGTTACCAATTACGATATTTACACGACCACACAGTTTTTCAACAACTTATTACAGTACAGAACGCTGTATCTCGCTAAATGACATCGTTCTTTAAAGTTTCACGATACTTGCATGCGCTTTAACGAGAATATAACAATAAAGCAGTTTCGCACTTGCAACGGAACAACACGCAGTATTTGGCTTGTTCATGCCGTTTTGTGTGCTTTCATAACATTTCACTTATCGCAGTTTCGTACTCGAAATAAAACAACACTATCTCGTTAGATGACGTCGTTTTTGGTGGTTTCACGACGCTACCTGGCTTAAACTAACATAACTCAACCTAACATAACCTTCGCGCTTCTATCGTTAGAAAACGTTTTACTCGCTACTTTACATTGCTTTCTACAACATTACGACGGTTTCAAGCGCTTTCACATTAGATATCGCAGTTCCCGACTTGTAATGGTGAAAAACACTGCATCTCACTAAGTGACATTGTTTACTTCGGTTTTACGACGGTTCATATCTTAACCTAACCTAACCTAACCTAACCTAACCCGACCCAACCCAACCCAACCCAACCCAACCTAACCTAACTTAACCTAACCTAACCTAACCCAACCCAACCCAACCTTACCTAACCTAAACTAACCTAACCTAACCTAACGTCCTCTAACCTAACCTAACCTAACGTAACCTAACCTAACCTAACCCAACATAACCCAATCCAACCCAACCCAACCCAACCTAACCTAACCTAACCTAACCAAACCTAACCTAACCTAACCTAACGTAATCTAACCTAACCTAACCTAACCTAACGTAACCTAACCTAACCTAACCCAACCCAACCCAACCCAACCCAACCCAACCACACCCAACCCAACCTAACCTAACCTAACCTAACCTTACCTAACCTAACCTAACCTACCTAACCTAACGTAACGTAACCTAACCTAACCTACTGTAACCTAACCTTACCTAACCTAACGTACCCTAACCTAACCTAACCCAACCCAACCTAACCTAACCTAACCTAACTTAACCTAATCTAACCTAAACTAACCTAACCAAACCTAACCTAACCTAACCTAACCTAACGTAACCTAACCTAACCTAACCTAACCTAACCTAACGACGGTTGCAAGCGCTTTCCCATTAGATATCGCAGTTCCCGACTTGTAATGGTGAAAAACACTGCATCTCACTAAGTGACATTGTTTAATGCGGTTTTACGACGGTTCATATCTTAACCTCACCTAACATTCGCACTTGTATCCAAAAACGCTCTATTACACTGTTTCGTTCACAATTACGATATTTAGATAACCTCACAGTTTTTCACCAAATTATTTCAGTACAGAACTCTGTATCTCGCTAAATGGCATCGTTCTTTAAGGTTTCACGATGCTTGCATGCGCTTTCACGAGACTATCACAACATAGCAGTTTCGCACTTGTAACGGTACAACACGCAGTATCTGGCTTGTTGATGCCGTTTTGTGTGCTTTCACAACATTTCACCTATTTCAGTTTCGTACTCGCAATAAAACAACACTATCTCGTTAGATGACGTCCTTTTTGGTAGTTTCACGACGCTACCTAGCTCAAACTAACCTAACCTAACCTAACCTTCGCACTTCTGTCGTTAGAAAACGTTTTACTCACTACTTTACAATGTTTTCTACAAGATTACGACGGTTTCATGCGCTTTCACAATAGATATCGCAGTTCCCGACTTGTAATGGTGAAAAACACTGCATCTCACTTAGTGACATTGTTTTATGCGGTTTTACGACGGCTCATATCTTAACCTAACCTAACGTTAGCACTTGTATCTAAAAACGCTCTATTACACTGTTTCTTTCACATTTAAGATATTTGCATGACCTCACAGTTTTTCACCAACTTATTACAGTACAGAACGCTGTATCTCGCTAAATGACATCGTTCTTTAAAGTTTCACGATACTTGCATGCGCTTTAACGAGAATATAACAATAAAGCAGTTTCGCACTTGCAACGGAACAACACGCAGTATTTGGCTTGTTCATGCCGTTTTGTGTGCTTTCATAACATTTCACTTATCGCAGTTTCGTACTCGCAATAAAACAACACTATCTCGTTAGATGACGTCGTTTTTGGTGGTTTCACGACGCTACCTGGCTTAAACTAACATAACTCAACCTAACATAACCTTCGCGCTTCTATCGTTAGAAAACGTTTTACTCGCTACTTTACATTGCTTTCTACAACATTACGACGGTTTCAAGCGCTTTCACATTAGATATCGCAGTTCCCGACTTGTAATGGTGAAAAACACTGCATCTCACTAAGTGACATTGTTTACTTCGGTTTTACGACGGTTCATATCTTAACTTAACCTAACCTAACCTAACCTAACCCGACCCAACCCAACCCAACCTAACCTAACTTAACCTAAACTAACCTAACCCAACCCAACCCAACCTTACCTAACCTAAACTAACCTAACCTAACCTAACCTAACGTCCTCTAACCTAACCTAACCTAACGTAACCTAACCTAACCTAACCTAACCCAACATAACCCAATCCAACCCAACCCAACCTAACCTAACCTAACCTAACCAAACCTAACCTAACCTAACCTAACGTAATCTAACCTAACCTAACCTAACGTAACCTAACCTAACCTAACCCAACCTAACCCAACCCAACCCAACCCAACCACACCCAACCCAACCTAACCTAACCTAACCTAACCTCACCTAACCTAACCTAACCTAACCTAACCTAACGTAACGTAACCTAACCTACTGTAACCTAACCTTACCTAACCTAACGTAACCTAACCTAACCTAACCCAACCCAACCTAACCTAACCTAACCTAACCTAACCTAATCTAACCTAAACTAACCTAACCAAACCTAACCTAACCTAACCTAACCTAACGTAACCTAACCTAACCTAACCTAACCTAACCTAACGACGGTTGCAAGCGCTTTCCCATTAGATATCGCAGTTCCCGACTTGTAATGGTGAAAAACACTGCATCTCACTAAGTGACATTGTTTAATGCGGTTTTACGACGGTTCATATCTTAACCTAACCTAACATTCGCACTTGTATCTAAAAACGCTCTATTACACTGTTTCGTTCACAATTACAATATTTAGATAACCTCACAGTTTTTCACCAAATTATTTCAGTACAGAACTCTGTATCTCGCTAAATGACATCGTTCTTTAAGGTTTCACGATGCTTGCATGCGCTTTCACGAGACTATCACAACATAGCAGTTTCGCACTTGTAACGGTACAACACGCAGTATCTGGCTTGTTCATGCCGTTTTGTGTGCTTTCACAACATTTCACCAATTGCAGTTTCGTACTCGCAATAAAACAACACTATCTCGTTAGATGACGTCCTTTTTGGTGGTTTCACGACGCTACCTAGCTTAAACTAACATAACAACCTAATATAACCTTCGCACTTCAATCGTTAGAAAACGTTTTACTCGCTACTTATAATGCTCTCTACAACATTACGACAGTTTCATGCGCTTTCACAATAGATATCGCAGTTCCCGACTTGTAATGGTGAAAAACACTGCATCTAACTTAGTGACATTGTTTAATGCGGTTTTACGACGGTTCATATCTTAACCTAACCTAACGTTCGCACTTGTATCTAAAAACGCTCTATTACACTGTTTTGTTAACAATTACGATATTTACATGACCTCACAGTTTTTCACCAACTTATTACAGTACAGAACGCTGTATCTCGCTAAATGACGTCGTTCTTTAAAGTTTCACGATACTTGCATGCGCTTTAACGGAATATCACAATAAAGCAGTTTCGCACTTGTAACGGCAGAAGACGCAGTATCTGGCTAGTTCATGCCATTTTGTGTGCTTTCACAACATTTCACCTACCGTAGTTTCGTACTCGCAATAAACCAACACTATTTCGTTAGATGACATCGTTTTTGGTGGTTTCACGATGCTACCTAGCTCAAACTAACCTAACCTAACCTAACCTTCGCATTTCTGTCGTTAGAAAACGTTTTACTCACTACTTTACAATGTTTTCTACAAGATTACGACGGTTTCATGCCCTTTCACATTAGATATCGCAGTTCCTGACTTGTAATGGTGAAAAACACTGCATCTAACAAAGTGACATTGTTTAATGCGGTTTTCCGACGGTTCATATCTTAACCTAACCTAACATTCGCACTTGTATCTCAAAACGCTCCATTACACTGTTTCGTTTACAATTACGATATTTGCATGAACTCACAGTTTTTCACCAACTTATTACAGTACAGAACGCTGTCTCTCGCTAAATGACATTCTTTAAGGTTTCACGATGCTTGCATGCGCTTTAACGAGAATATCACAACATAACAGTTTCGCACTTGTAATGGTACAACACGCAGTATTTGGCTTGTTCTTGCCGTTTTGTGTGCTTTCACAACATTTCACCTATCGCAGTTTCGTACTCGCAATAAAACAACACTATCTCGTTAGATGACGTCGTTTTTGGTGGTTTCACGACGCTACCTAGCTTAAACTAACATAACTCAACCTAGCATAACCTTCGCACTTCTATCGTTAGAGAACGTTTTACTTGCTACTTTACATTGCTTTCTACAACATTACGACGGTTTCAAGCGCTTTCACATTAGATATCGCAGTTCCCGACTTGTAATGATGAAAAACACTGCATCTCACTAAGTGACTTTGTTTAATGCAGTTTTACGATGGTTCATATCTTAACCTAACCCAACCCAACCTAACCTAACCTAAACTAACCTAACCCAACCCAACCTAACCTAACCTAAACTAACCTAACCCAACCCAACCTAACCTAACCTAACCTAACCTAACCAAACCTAACATAACCTAACCTAACCTAACCAAACCTAACCTAACATAACCTAACCTAACCTAACCTAACCTTACCTTACCTAACCTAACCTAACCTAACGTAACCTAACCTAACCTAACCTAACGTTACCTAACCTAACCTAACCTAACCCAACATAACCCAACCCAACCCAACCCAACCTAACCTAACCTAACCAAACCTAACCTAACCTAACCTAACGTAACCTAACCTAACCTAACCTAACGTAACCTAACGTAACCTAACCCAACCTAACCCAACCCAACCCAACCCAACCACACCGAACCCAACCCAACCTAACCTAACCTAACCTAACCTTACCTAACCTAACCTAACCTAACCTAACCTTACCTAACCTAACGTAACCTAACCTAACCTAACCCAACCTAACCTAACCTAACCTAATCTAACCAAACCTAACCTAACCAAACCTAACCTAACTTTACCTAACCTAACCTAACCTAATCTAACGACGGTTGCAAGCGCTTTCACATTATATATCGCAGTTCCCGACTTGTAATGGTGAAAAACACTGCATCTCACAAAGTGACATTGTTTAATGCGGTTTTACGACGGTTCATATCTTAACCTAACCTGACATTCGCACTTGTATCTCAAAACGCTCTATTACACTGTTTGGTTCACAATTACAATATTTGCATGATCTCACAGTTTTTCACGAACTTATTACAGTACAGAACGCTGTCTCTCGCTAAATGACATCATTCTTTAAGGATTCACGATGCTTGCATGCGCTTTAACGAGAAAATCACAACATAACAGTTTCGCACTTGTAACGGTACAACACGCAGTATTTGGCTTGTTCATGCCGTTTTGTGTGCTTTCACAACATTTCACCTATCGCAGTTTCGTACTCGCAATAAAACAACACTATCTCGTTAGATGACGTCGTTTTTGGTGGTTTCACGACGCTACCTAGCTTAAACTAACATAACTCAACCTAACATAACCTTCGCACTTCTACCGTTAGAGAACGTTTTACTTGCTACTTTACATTGCTTTCTACAACATTACGACGGTGTCAAGCGCTTTCACATTAGATATCGCAGTTCCCGACTTGTAATGATGAAAAACACTGCATCTCACTAAGTGACTTTGTTTAATGCAGTTTTACGGTGGTTCATATCTTAACCTAACCCAACCCAACCTAACCTAACCTAAACTAACCTAACCCAACCCAACCTAACCTAACCTAACCAAACCTAACATAACCTAACCTAACCTAACCAAACCTAACCTAACATAACCTAACCTAACCTTACCTAACCTTACCTTACCTAACCTAACCTAACCTAACGTAACCTAACCTAACCTAACCTAACGTTACCTAACCTAACCTTACCTAACCCAACATAACCCAACCCAACCCAACCCAACCCAACCTAACCTAACCTAACCAAACCTAACCTAACCTAACCTAACGTAACCTAACCTAACCTAACGTAACCTAATGTAACCTAACCCAACCTAACCCTACCCAACCCACCCAACCTAACCTAACCTAACCTAACCTTACCTAACCTAACCTAACCTAACCTAACCTAACCTTACCTAACCTGACGTAACCTAACCTAACCTAACCCAACCTAACCTAACCTAATCTAATCTAACCTAACCTAACCTAACCAAACCTAACCTAACGTTACCTAACCTAACCTAACCTAATCTAACGACTGTTGCAAGCGCTTTCACATTATATATCGCAGTTCCCGACTTGTAATGGTGAAAAACACTGCATCTCACTAAGTGACATTGTTTAATGTGGTTTTTACGACGGTTCATATCTTAACCTTACCTAACGTTCGCACTTGTATCTAAAAACGCTCTATTACACTGTTTCGTTAACAATTACGATATTTACATGACCTCACAGTTTTTCACCAACTTATTGCAGTACAGAACGCTGTATCTCGCTAAATGACATCGTTATTTAAGGTTTCACGATGCTTGCATGCGCTTTAACGAGAATATCACAACATAGCAGTTTCGCACTTGTAACGGTACAACACGCAGTATCTGGCTTGTTCATGCCGTTTTGTGTGCTTTCACAACATTTCACCTATTGCAGTTTTGTACTCGCAATAAAACAACACTATCTCGTTAGATGACGTCCTTTTTGGTGGTTTCACGACGCTACCTAGCTTAAACTAACATAACAACCTAATATAACCTTCGCACTTCTATCGTTAGAAAACGTTTTACTCGCTACTTTACAATGCTCTCTACAACATTACGACGGTTTCATGCGCTTTCACAATAGATATTGCAGTTCCCGACTTGTAATGGTGAAAAACACTGCATCTCACAAAGTGACATTGTTTAATGCGGTTTTACGACGGTTCATATCTTAACCTAACCTGACATTCGCACTTGTATCTCAAAACGCTCTATTACACTGTTTGGTTCACAATTACAATATTTGCATGACCTCACAGTTTTTCACGAACTTATTACAGTACAGAACGCTGTCTCTCGCTAAATGACATCATTCTTTAAGGTTTCACGATGCTTGCATGCGCTTTAACGAGAATCTCACAACATAACAGTTTCGCACTTGTAACGGTACAACACGAAGTATTTGGCTTGTTCATGCCGTTTTGTGTGCTTTCACAACATTTCACCTATCGCAGTTTCGTACTCGCAATAAAACAACACTATCTCGTTAGATGACGTCGTTTTTGGTGGTTTCACGACGCTACCTAGCTTAAACTAACATAACTGAACCTAACATAACCTTCGCACTTCTATCATAGAAAACGTTTTACTCGCTACTTTACATTGCTTTCTACAACATTACGACGGTTTCAAGCGCTTTCACATTGGATATCGCAGTTCCCGACTTGTAATAGTGAAAAACACTGCATCTCACTAAGTGACATTGTTTAATGCAGTTTTACGATGGTTCATATCTTAACCTAACCCAACCCAACCTAACCTAACCTAAACTAACCTAACCCAACCCAACCTAACCTAACCTAACCTAACCTAACCAAACCTAACATAACCTAACCTAACCTAACCAAACCTAACCTAACCTAACCTAACCTTACCTTACCTAACCTAACCTAACCTAACGTAACCTAACCTAACCTAACCTAACGTTACCTAATCTAACCTAACCTAACCCAACATAACCCAACCCAACCCAACCCAACCTAACTTAACCTAACCAAACCTAACCTAACCTAACCTAACCTAACGTAACCTAACGTAACCTAACCCAACCTAACCCAACCCAACCCAACCCAACCCAACCACACCCAACCCAACCTAACCTAACCTAACCTAACCTTACCTAACCTAACCTAACCTAACCTAACGTAACCTAACCTAACCTAACCTAACCTTACCTAACCTAACGTGACCTAACCTAACCTAACCCAACCTAACCTAACCTAACCTAATCTAACCTAACCTAACCTAACCAAACCTAACCTAACGTTACCTAACCTAACCTAACCTAATCTAACGACGGTTGCAAGCGCTTTCACATTATATATCGCAGTTCCCGACTTGTAATGGTGAAAAACACTGCATCTCACTAAGTGACATTGTTTAATGGGGTTTTTACGACGGTTCATATCTTAACCTTACCTAACGTTCGCACTTGTATCTAAAAACGCTCTATTACACTGTTTCGTTAACAATTACGATATTTACATGACCTCACAGTTTTTCACCAACTTATTGCAGTACAGAACGCTGTATCTCGCTAAATGACATCGTTATTTAAGGTTTCAAGATGCTTGCATGCGCTTTAACGAGAATATCACAACATAGCAGTTTCGCACTTGTAACGGTACAACACGCAGTATCTGGCTTGTTCATGCCGTTTTGAGTGCTTTCACAACATTTCACCTATTGCAGTTTCGTACTCGCAATAAAACAACACTATCTCGTTAGATGACGTCCTTTTTGGTGGTTTCACGACGCTACCTAGCCTAAACTAACATAACAACCTAATATAACCTTCGCACTTCTATCGTTAGAAAACGTTTTACTCGCTACTTTACAATGCTCTCTACAACATTACGACGGTTTCATGCGCTTTCACAATAGATATCGCAGTTCCCGACTTGTAATGGTGAAAAACACTGCATCTCACAAAGTGACATTGTTTAATGCGGTTTTACGACGGTTCATATCTTAACCTAACCTGACATTCGCACTTGTATCTCAAAACGCTCTATTACACTGTTTGGTTCACAATTACAATATTTGCATGACCTCACAGTTTTTCACGACCTTATTACAGTACAGAACGCTGTCTCTCGCTAAATGACATCATTCTTTAAGGTTTCACGATGCTTGCATGCGCTTTAACGAGAATATCACAACATAACAGTTTCGCACTTGTAACGGTACAACACGCAGTATTTGGCTTGTTCATGCCGTTTTGTGTGCTTTCACAACATTTCACCTATCGCAGTTTCGTACTCGCAATAAAACAACACTATCTCGTTAGATGACGTCGTTTTTGGTGGTTTCACGACGCTACCTAGCTTAAACTAACATAACTCAACCTAACATAACCTTCGCACTTCCATCGTTAGAAAACGTTTTACTTGCTACTTTACATTGCTTTCTACAACATTACGACGGTTTCAAGCGCTTTCACATTAGATATCGCAGTTCCCGACTTGTAATGATGAAAAACACTGCATCTCACTAAGTGACTTTGTTTAATGCAGTTTTACGATGGTTCATATCTTAACCTAACCCAACCCAACCTAACCTAACCTAAACTAACCTAACCCAACCCAACCTAACCTAACCTAACCTAACCTAACCAAACCTAACATAACCTAACCTAACCTAACCAAACCTAACCTAACATAACCTAACCTAACCTAACCTAACCTTACCTTACCTAACCTAACCTAACCTAACGTAACCTAACCTAATCTAACCTAACGTTACCTAACCTAACCTAACCTAACCCAACATAACCCAACCCAACCCAACCCAACCCAACCTAACCTAACCTAACCAAACCTAACCTAACCTAACCTAACCTAACGTAACCTAACCTAACCTAACCTAACGTAACCTAACGTAACCTAACCCAACCTAACCCAACCCAACCCAACCCAACCCAACCACACCCAACCCAACCCAACCTAACCTAACCTAACCTAACCTAACCTAACCTAACCTTACCTAACCTAACGTAACCTAACCTAACCTAACCCAACCTAACCTAACCTAACCTAATCTAACCTAACCTAACCTAACGTTACCTAACCTAACCTAACCTAATCTAACGACGGTTGCAAGCGCTTTCACATTATATATCGCAGTTCCCGACTTGTAATGGTGAAAAACACTGCATCTCACAAAGTGACATTGTTTAATGCTGTTTTACGACGGTTCATATCTTAACCTAACCTGACATTCGCACTTGTATCTCAAAACGCTCTATTACACTGTTTGGTTCACAATTACAATATTTGCATGACCTCACAGTTTTTCACGAACTTATTACAGTACAGAACGCTGTCTCTCGCTAAATGACATCATTCTTTAAGGTTTCACGATGCTTGCATGCCCTTTAACGAGAATATCACAACATAACTGTTTCGCACTTGTAACGGTACAACACGCAGTATCTGGCTAGTTCATGCCGTTTTGTGTGCTTTCACAACATTTCACCTATTGCAGTTTCGTACTCGCAATAAAACAACACTATCTCGTTAGATGACGTCCTTTTTGGTGGTTACACGACGCTACCTAGCTTAAACTAACATAACAACCTAATATAACCTTCGCACTTCTATCGTTAGAAAACGTTTTACTCGCTACTTTACAATGCTCTCTACAACATTACGACGGTTTCATGCGCTTTCACAATAGATATTGCAGTTCCCGACTTGTAATGGTGAAAAACACTGCATCTCACAAAGTGACATTGTTTAATGCGGTTTTACGACGGTTCATATCTTAACCTAACCTGACATTCGCACTTGTATCTCAAAACGCTCTATTACACTGTTTGGTTCACAATTACAATATTTGCATGACCTCACAGTTTTTCACGAACTTATTACAGTACAGAACGCTGTCTCTCGCTAAATGACATCATTCTTTAAGGTTTCACGATGCTTGCATGCGCTTTAACGAGAATCTCACAACATAACAGTTTCGCACTTGTAACGGTACAACACGAAGTATTTGGCTTGTTCATGCCGTTTTGTGTGCTTTCACAACATTTCACCTATCGCAGTTTCGTACTCGCAATAAAACAACACTATCTCGTTAGATGACGTCGTTTTTGGTGGTTTCACGACGCTACCTAGCTTAAACTAACATAACTGAACCTAACATAACCTTCGCACTTCTATCATAGAAAACGTTTTACTCGCTACTTTACATTGCTTTCTACAACATTACGACGGTTTCAAGCGCTTTCACATTGGATATCGCAGTTCCCGACTTGTAATAGTGAAAAACACTGCATCTCACTAAGTGACATTGTTTAATGCAGTTTTACGATGGTTCATATCTTAACCTAACCCAACCCAACCTAACCTAACCTAAACTAACCTAACCCAACCCAACCTAACCTAACCTAACCTAACCTAACCAAACCTAACATAACCTAACCTAACCTAACCAAACCTAACCTAACCTAACCTAACCTTACCTTACCTAACCTAACCTAACGTAACCTAACCTAACCTAACCTAACGTTACCTAATCTAACCTAACCTAACCCAACATAACCCAACCCAACCCAACCCAACCTAACTTAACCTAACCAAACCTAACCTAACCTAACCTAACCTAACGTAACCTAACGTAACCTAACCCAACCTAACCCAACCCAACCCAACCCAACCACACCCAACCCAACCTAACCTAACCTAACCTAACCTTACCTAACCTAACCTAACCTAACCTAACGTAACCTAACCTAACCTAACCTAACCTTACCTAACCTAACGTAACCTAACCTAACCTAACCCAACCTAACCTAACCTAACCTAATCTAACCTAACCTAACCTAACCAAACCTAACCTAACGTTACCTAACCTAACCTAACCTAATCTAACGACGGTTGCAAGCGCTTTCACATTATATATCGCAGTTCCCGACTTGTAATGGTGAAAAACACTGCATCTCACTAAGTGACATTGTTTAATGGGGTTTTTACGACGGTTCATATCTTAACCTTACCTAACGTTCGCACTTGTATCTAAAAACGCTCTATTACACTGTTTCGTTAACAATTACGATATTTACATGACCCCACAGTTTTTCACCAACTTATTGCAGTACAGAACGCTGTATCTCGCTAAATGACATCGTTATTTAAGGTTTCACGATGCTTGCATGCACTTTAACGAGAATATCACAACATAGCAGTTTCGCACTTGTAACGGAACAAGACGCAGTATCTGGCTAGTTCATGCCATTTTGTGTGCTTTCACAACATTTCACCTATCGCAGTTTCGTACTCGCAATAAAACAACACTATCTCGTTAGATGACGTCGTTTTTGGTGGTTTCACGACGCTACCTAGCTTAAACTAACATAACTCAACCTAGCATAACCTTCGCACTTCTATCGTTAGAGAACGTTTTACTTGCTACTTTACATTGCTTTCTACAACATTACGACGGTTTCAAGCGCTTTCACATTAGATATCGCAGTTCCCGACTTGTAATGATGAAAAACACTGCATCTCACTAAGTGACTTTGTTTAATGCAGTTTTACGATGGTTCATATCTTAACCTAACCCAACCCAACCTAACCTAACCTAAACTAACCTAACCCAACCCAACCTAACCTAACCTAACCTAACCTAACCAAACCTAACATAACCTAACCTAACCTAACCAAACCTAACCTAACATAACCTAACCTAACCTAACCTAACCTTACCTTACCTAACCTAACCTAACCTAACGTAACCTAACCTAACCTAACCTAACGTTACCTAACCTAACCTAACCTAACCCAACATAACCCAACCCAACCCAACCCAACCTAACCTAACCTAACCAAACCTAACCTAACCTAACCTAACGTAACCTAACCTAACCTAACCTAACGTAACCTAACGTAACCTAACCCAACCTAACCCAACCCAACCCAACCCAACCACACCGAACCCAACCCAACCTAACCTAACCTAACCTAACCTTACCTAACCTAACCTAACCTAACCTTACCTAACCTAACGTAACCTAACCTAACCTAACCCAACCTAACCTAACCTAACCTAATCTAACCAAACCTAACCTAACCAAACCTAACCTAACGTTACCTAACCTAACCTAACCTAATCTAACGACGGTTGCAAGCGCTTTCACATTAGATATCGCAGTTCCTGACTTGTAATGGTGAAAAACACTGCATCTAACAAAGTGACATTGTTTATTGCGGTTTTCCGACGGTTCATATCTTAACCTAACCTAACATTCGCACTTGTATCTAAAAACGCTCTATTACACTGTTTCGTTCACATTTAAGATATTTGCATGACCTCACAGTTTTTCACCAACTTATTACAGTACAGAACGCTGTATCTCGCTAAATGACATCGTTCTTTAAGGTTCACGATGCTTGCATGCACTTTAACGAGAATATCACAACATAGCAGTTTCGCACTTGTAACGGAACAAGACGCAGTATCTGGCTAGTTCATGCCATTTTGTGTGCTTTCACAACATTTCACCTATCGCAGTTTCGTACTCGCAATAAAACAACACTATCTCGTTAGATGACGTCGTTTTTGGTGGTTTCACGACGCTACCTAGCTTAAACTAACATAACTCAACCTAGCATAACCTTCGCACTTCTATCGTTAGAGAACGTTTTACTTGCTACTTTACATTGCTTTCTACAACATTACGACGGTTTCAAGCGCTTTCACATTAGATATCGCAGTTCCCGGCTTGTAATGATGAAAAACACTGACTCACTAAGTGACTTTGTTTAATGCAGTTTTACGATGGTTCATATCTTAACCTAACCCAACCCAACCTAACCTAACCTAAACTAACCTAACCCAACCCAACCTAACCTAACCTAACCTAACCTAACCAAACCTAACATAACCTAACCTAACCTAACCAAACCTAACCTAACATAACCTAACCTAACCTAACCTTACCTTACCTAACCTAACCTAACCTAACGTAACCTAACCTAACCTAACCTAACGTTACCTAACCTAACCTAACCTAACCCAACATAACCCAACCCAACCCAACCCAACCTAACCTAACCTAACCAAACCTAACCTAACCTAACCTAACGTAACCTAACCTAACCTAACCTAACGTAACCTAACGTAACCTAACCCAACCTAACCCAACCCAACCCAACCCAACCACACCGAACCCAACCCAACCTAACCTAACCTAACCTAACCTTACCTAACCTAACCTAACCTTACCTAACCTAACGTAACCTAACCTAACCTAACCCAACCTAACCTAACCTAACCTAATCTAACCAAACCTAACCTAACCAAACCTAACCTAACGTTACCTAACCTAACCTAACCTAATCTAACGACGGTTGCAAGCGCTTTCACATTATATATCGCAGTTCCCGACTTGTAATGGTGAAAAACACTGCATCTCACAAAGTGACATTGTTTAATGCGGTTTTACGACGGTTCATATCTTAACCTAACCTGACATTCGCACTTGTATCTCAAAACGCTCTATTACACTGTTTGGTTCACAATTACAATATTTGCATGATCTCACAGTTTTTCACGAACTTATTACAGTACAGAACGCTGTCTCTCGCTAAATGACATCATTCTTTAAGGTTTCACGATGCTTGCATGCGCTTTAACGAGAAAATCACAACATAACAGTTTCGCACTTGTAACGGTACAACACGCAGTATTTGGCTTGTTCATGCCGTTTTCTGTGCTTTCACAACATTTCACCTATCGCAGTTTCGTACTCGCAATAAAACAACACTATCTCGTTAGATGACGTCGTTTTTGGTGGTTTCACGACGCTACCTAGCTTAAACTAACATAACTCAACCTAACATAACCTTCGCACTTCTACCGTTAGAGAACGTTTTACTTGCTACTTTACATTGCTTTCTACAACATTACGACGGTTTCAAGCGCTTTCACATTAGATATCGCAGTTCCCGACTTGTAATGATGAAAAACACTGCATCTCACTAAGTGACTTTGTTTAATGCAGTTTTACGATGGTTCATATCTTAACCTAACCCAACCCAACCTAACCTAACCTAAACTAACCTAACCCAACCCAACCTAACCTAACCTAACCTAACCTAACCAAACCTAACATAACCTAACCTAACCTAACCAAACCTAACCTAACATAACCTAACCTAACCTTACCTAACCTTACCTTACCTAACCTAACCTAACCTAACGTAACCTAACCTAACCTAACCTAACGTTACCTAACCTAACCTTACCTAACCCAACATAACCCAACCCAACCCAACCCAACCCAACCTAACCTAACCTAACCAAACCTAACCTAACCTAACCTAACGTAACCTAACCTAACCTAACGTAACCTAATGTAACCTAACCCAACCTAACCCAACCCAACCCACCCAACCTAACCTAACCTAACCTAACCTTACCTAACCTAACCTAACCTAACCTAACCTAACCTTACCTAACCTGACGTAACCTAACCTAACCTAACCCAACCTAACCTAACCTAATCTAATCTAACCTAACCTAACCTAACCAAACCTAACCTAACGTTACCTAACCTAACCTAACCTAATCTAACGACTGTTGCAAGCGCTTTCACATTATATATCGCAGTTCCCGACTTGTAATGGTGAAAAACACTGCATCTCACTAAGTGACATTGTTTAATGTGGTTTTTACGACGGTTCATATCTTAACCTTACCTAACGTTCGCACTTGTATCTAAAAACGCTCTATTACACTGTTTCGTTAACAATTACGATATTTACATGACCTCACAGTTTTTCACCAACTTATTGCAGTACAGAACGCTGTATCTCGCTAAATGACATCGTTATTTAAGGTTTCACGATGCTTGCATGCGCTTTAACGAGAATATCACAACATAGCAGTTTCGCACTTGTAACGGTACAACACGCAGTATCTGGCTTGTTCATGCCGTTTTGTGTGCTTTCACAACATTTCACCTATTGCAGTTTTGTACTCGCAATAAAACAACACTATCTCGTTAGATGACGTCCTTTTTGGTGGTTTCACGACGCTACCTAGCTTAAACTAACATAACAACCTAATATAACCTTCGCACTTCTATCGTTAGAAAACGTTTTACTCGCTACTTTACAATGCTCTCTACAACATTACGACGGTTTCATGCGCTTTCACAATAGATATTGCAGTTCCCGACTTGTAATGGTGAAAAACACTGCATCTCACAAAGTGACATTGTTTAATGCGGTTTTACGACGGTTCATATCTTAACCTAACCTGACATTCGCACTTGTATCTCAAAACGCTCTATTACACTGTTTGGTTCACAATTACAATATTTGCATGACCTCACAGTTTTTCACGAACTTATTACAGTACAGAACGCTGTCTCTCGCTAAATGACATCATTCTTTAAGGTTTCACGATGCTTGCATGCGCTTTAACGAGAATCTCACAACATAACAGTTTCGCACTTGTAACGGTACAACACGAAGTATTTGGCTTGTTCATGCCGTTTTGTGTGCTTTCACAACATTTCACCTATCGCAGTTTCGTACTCGCAATAAAACAACACTATCTCGTTAGATGACGTCGTTTTTGGTGGTTTCACGACGCTACCTAGCTTAAACTAACATAACTGAACCTAACATAACCTTCGCACTTCTATCATAGAAAACGTTTTACTCGCTACTTTACATTGCTTTCTACAACATTACGACGGTTTCAAGCGCTTTCACATTGGATATCGCAGTTCCCGACTTGTAATAGTGAAAAACACTGCATCTCACTAAGTGACATTGTTTAATGCAGTTTTACGATGGTTCATATCTTAACCTAACCCAACCCAACCTAACCTAACCTAAACTAACCTAACCCAACCCAACCTAACCTAACCTAACCTAACCTAACCAAACCTAACATAACCTAACCTAACCTAACCAAACCTAACCTAACCTAACCTAACCTTACCTTACCTAACCTAACCTAACCTAACGTAACCTAACCTAACCTAACCTAACGTTACCTAATCTAACCTAACCTAACCCAACATAACCCAACCCAACCCAACCCAACCTAACTTAACCTAACCAAACCTAACCTAACCTAACCTAACCTAACGTAACCTAACGTAACCTAACCCAACCTAACCCAACCCAACCCAACCCAACCCAACCACACCCAACCCAACCTAACCTAACCTAACCTAACCTTACCTAACCTAACCTAACCTAACCTAACGTAACCTAACCTAACCTAACCTAACCTTACCTAACCTAACGTAACCTAACCTAACCTAACCCAACCTAACCTAACCTAACCTAATCTAACCTAACCTAACCTAACCAAACCTAACCTAACGTTACCTAACCTAACCTAACCTAATCTAACGACGGTTGCAAGCGCTTTCACATTATATATCGCAGTTCCCGACTTGTAATGGTGAAAAACACTGCATCTCACTAAGTGACATTGTTTAATGGGGTTTTTACGACGGTTCATATCTTAACCTTACCTAACGTTCGCACTTGTATCTAAAAACGCTCTATTACACTGTTTCGTTAACAATTACGATATT